>NC_060140.1:673832981-674136575 GCF_021461385.2 Schistocerca piceifrons | reverse complement strand
GCTCAACACGTGGGGCGTGAGGTCTCCACAGTACATCGATGTTGTCGCCAGTGGTCGGCGGAAGGTGCACGTGCCCGTCGACCTGGGACCGGACCGCAGCGACGCACGGATGCACGCCAAGACCGTAGGATCCTACGCAGTGCCGTAGGGGACCGCACCGCCACTTCCCAGCAAATTAGGGACACTGTTGCTCCTGGGGTATCGGCGAGGACCATTCGCAACCGTCTCCATGAAGCTGGGCTACGGTCCCGCACACCGTTAGGCCGTCTTCCGCTCACGCCCCAACATCGTGCAGCCCGCCTCCAGTGGTGTCGCGACAGGCGTGGCGTGAATGGAGGGACGAATGGAGACGTGTCGTCTTCAGCGATGAGAGTCGCTTCTGCCTTGGTGCCAATGATGGTCGTATGCGTGTTTTGCGCCGTGCAGGTGAGCGCCACAATCAGGACTGCATACGACCGAGGCACACAGGGCCAACACCCGGCATCATGGTGTGGGGAGCGATCTCCTACACTGGCCGTACACCACTGGTGATCGTCGAGGGGACACTGAATAGTGCGCGGTACATCCAAACCGTCATCGAACCCATCGTTCTACCATTCCTAGACCGGCAAGGGAACTTGCTGTTCCAACAGGACAATGCACGTCCGCATGTATCCCGTGCCACCCAACGTGCTCTAGAAGGTGTAAGTCAACTACCCTGGCCAGCAAGATCTCCGGATCTGTCCCCCATTGAGCATGTTTGGGACTGGATGAAGCGTCGTCTCACGCGGTCTGCACGTCCAGCACGAACGCTGGTCCAACTGAGGCGCCAGGTGGAAATGGCATGGCAAGCCGTTCCACAGGACTACATCCAGCATCTCTACGATCGTCTCCATGGGAGAATAGCAGCCTGCATTGCTGCGAAAGGTGGATATACACTGTACTAGTGCCGACATTGTGCATGATCTGTTGCCTGTGTCTATGTGCCTGTGGTTCTGTCAGTGTGATCATGTGATGTATCTGACCCCAGGAATGTGTCAATAAAGTTTCCCCTTCCTGGGACAATGAATTCACGGTGTTCTTATTTCAATTTCCAGGAGTGTATGTGGAGAAGCCTTTATTGCGTTCTAAGCATCGTAAGTCGAGTATAATGTGATTTAAAACTGTTAGTTTGCACACACACTCTGAATCCTGGACAATCAAAGAATATAGAATTCCGATTCAGCTGAGATCATCTGCCTAATACTAAATCCCCAGAATGATGCACAATGTTTATTACATTGATGGACCTAAAAAATTGATCTGATCGCGTTGTTGTTAAAGTTCGGCATTGCGAGTGACATCCAGAGTTTCAATACTATCGGAAATTCTCTGGCCTTTCCGAAGAGTATCTATTATGAACACATCGTAAAAAATTTTCCCCACAATGAAATGAAGCTGTTCAATGCTAAACTTCAAATAAGCAATGACTTCCCTGGACGAAATATAAAAGTTTTAGTTCTCTCCGAATATTTATAACTTACAAAGAGTAAATAACTCTCTCTTTTCATAAATATTTTCCCACATTAAATACAAATCTTGCACTACCTTTAAACTTCAGTCAGTAACCACAGTTCTTTACTATCTCTCTATTAAGCCCAGTGAAGCACAAAGAGGATAAATGCTCTTACTTAATTTCCATATGTTCTTCGAGAAAACATTAAACACAGTGCACCCTATTTTTCCCTGTATGTGTTGAGTGCTTCTGTTTATAGTAAATTCGACATTAATTTTAATATAGTCTGTGCCTGGACCAATGTATACACGCACATCGATGTATGTTACAAATGAATTGCTGACGGTACATGAACTGAGGTGACAGAAATCATGTACCACCTAATATCGTCCCGGACCTACTTTTAACCGGCATAGTGCAGCAACTAGACGTGGTGTGGACTCAAAACGTCGTTGGAAATCCCATGCAGAAATACTGTGCCATTCTGCATCTACAGTCGTCGATAGCTGCGAAAGTGTCGCCAGTAGAGGATTTCGTGCACCAACTGATTTCTCGATTATGTACCATAAAATCGACTGGATTCATGTAGGGCTATCTGGGTGGCCAAATAATTTGCTCGAATAGTCCAGAATGTTCTTCAAACAAATCGCGAGCACTTGTAGCCCGGTGACATGGCGCATTGTCATCCATAAAAATTCCTTTTTTTTTTTTGGGGGGGGGGGGGGGAAGGAGTGGGACATGAAGTCCGTAAATGGCTGTAAACGGTGTACAAGTAGCTGAACGTAACCATTTCCACTCAATGATCGATTCAATTGGACCAGAGAACACAGTCCATTTCATGCAAACACATCTCACAGTTTTACGCAGCCACCACCAGCTTTCATAGTTCCTTTTTGATAACGTGGGTCCATGGCTTCCTGGAATCTGCGCCACACTTAAACCCTGACATCAACTCTTACCAAATGAAATCGGGATTCATCTGACCGGGCCACTGTTTGCCCGTCCTCTGCTGTCCAACCGATATGATCACGAGCCCAGGAGAGGCGCTGCGGGCGATATCGTAGTGTTAGGAAACGGACATGGGTCGGTCGTCTGCTGCCATAGTCCAGTAACACTAAACTTCGCCGCGCTATCCTAACAGATACGTCCGTCGTACGTCCCACATCGATTTCTGTGATTATTTCACGAAGTGTTGCTTGTCTGCTAGCACTGCCAACTCTAAGCAAACGCCGCCGTTCTCGGTCGTAAAGTGAAGGCCGTCGGCCACTGCTTTGATCGTGGTGGGAGATAATGCGTGAAATTTGGTATTCTGGGCACACCCTTGACACTGTGAGTCTCGAAATACTGAACTCCCTAACGATTTCCGAAATCGAGTGTCCCAAGCCTCTAGTTGTAACTACCATTCCACTTTAAAAGTCAGTTAATTCCTCTTGTGCAGCAATAATCACGTCGGAGACCTTTTTACATGAATCACCTGAGGACAGATGGCAGCTCCGTCAGCCCACTGCCCTTTTACATCTTGTGTACGACATAGAGCCACCCTCCGTATTTGTGCGTATCGCTATCACATGATTTGTATCACCTTAGTGTATATTTATTGTCAGATCAATTTATTGCTGACATCTTATGAATTTATTTTACTGAGAAACATAGCACTCTTTTCCTTTAACCTACTAGGAACTGCCATGCTAGTGGATCACCATCATGTTGCCTTGTGAAAGTTGACTATGACAGTCTCTTTCAACCTGACGAGCTAGCACTGAGAATTATAAATCATAATCTCTGCATGCTAATTAGGTTTCAGGTACTGACACAATGTAGGTCATCGTGTGCTGGGGAACTGACTGCTGCTAGCAGACATCATGTTGTACCACCCGACTTACCCAATACTATGTAATGTACCAATGAAATTATGTTTTCAGTTTATCACTCTGCTAACGAACCATTTCTTGCATTCTGGATTTATGTTCACTCAAAAGGATAGACAGCCCCATTGCATAGGTGGACATTATACCAGAATACATGCTCTGCATACGTTCAGAGCATCGGGGCTTATTTCTCACTATATATAAAAGTAGTCTACACTTCTTTACAGCGACGCAGACTGCTGAAAAACGTCGCCATGATACTACTGCATGAGAGGTAACCCATGAGGACCAGGGAGTCTGCGAACACAGTCAGCATCTACTCTTGCTGGCCACTGCACCTCCTCAGGAGCTATCGTTTGTGTTATGGTGTTAACGGCAACCTACGCATGGGTCAGTAATTCCCTAGTCGTTTCTGCTAGTCTTCAATCAATGGTAAGGGATGACACATAAATGCTGCCGGAACTCCATTACTTGTTCTCAGATAGCAGTCACAGACGTTAAGGGGTTACGATCTGCTTCATGTGCAATATGGCGGTCCTCATTTGTGGTTGTTAGACGTTGTTGACAGAGACGCTGACGATGAACTAACCCGCCTTCACGTTTCCATGTAATTCAAGAATGGTACACTGTCGCATGCGAATGTCCAACAGATCTTGATATTTCACTCCTCGACCAGCTGGCCAAACGGAGTCTGTCAATAAGACCCCTCCAAATATTGTTTGCTCCTGATAACGCTGTCTTGTGCGCGTACGTGGCATCTCCATGTTTTTCACAGGGACTACTCATCGTCTGGGACTGTTAACTCCTTTTATATACTTTACCAGACCTGGTAGCAACACCAGATATTAACGACAGCAGTGCAGAGAATAGCAACTCTGATCATTCATACACACCCATGGTGTGTACGTCTACAAAGCTACGTTGACTTACAACCATATCATCTGGTGCTTCACTTCGTTTGTCAAGCAGTGAAGAATACGACCTCCATTCTTCCACACTGATGACTAAAAATTATGACTTAATAGACTGTTGGTCCACTTTGGAAAGCGCACAGGAGCAGTTCGGCGTTGCATGGATTCAACAAGTTTTTAGTAGGTTTCCTGAGTATGCGGCAAGAGATGCCTACGCACAGTTCTCGTACTTCCCGTGAATTTCGGGCAAGTGGTTTTTGGATGCGGAATTCGTTCTCGATATTGTCCTAGATGTGTTCTACTGGGTTCATACCAGCGAATTTTGTGCCTAAGAGATCATCATGAGTTCACTATCTTCCTCCTCTAACCATCGTATCTCGACCCTGCCTTTGCCACAAAGTTATCCTGTTCGAAGACGCGATTGCTGTTGGGGCAGACATAAAGTATAAAGAGATGCAGATGGTCTGCAATAATTTCCCGGCTGTCACGCTGTCTCGAATTCCTGTGACAAGTTCCACAACTGTCTAGGTGAATGTCCGCCAAACCATTACAGTGTCACAACACGTGTACGTTCGTGACGCGGTTCATGTTTCTCATGAGGGACTCATGCGTGCAAATATCGACCTCACGTAATGAGAAACGTTTCATCCGACCAGGCGATTTACGGTCCGATTTCGCTTATACTGTGCCAACTACAACAATAACCCTCGAAGTCGTTCGGTCGATATGGGAACACGTGTGGCATATGTTTGCTCCACTGTGTGATTCTCATGATCCTCCAGCAACCACCTTTAAAACTTTGTGGACAAGCCAACAGAAGATGTGTAGGGAGATTCCCCAGGAATTTACGCAAGACCTGTTTGTTTCTGTGCACGACATTAGATATGGTGTTTGCGGCACTAGAGTAGTTTCCGAACGTAACGGATTCTCAAAATCAGAGATCACATACAATCTTACAACAGTCATTTGTGTATTTTCACGTACCTTCCGTTGGAGACGAAATTTATTTAAGTTAGACATATTCACATTTGGATCAAAAACGAATTAACTTAAAATACTCTGACCCCGAACAGATCTGGAACTCAAACTGAGTGAATTCCATCATGTGTAAGTTACATGGATAATTAAATTGGTAAACACTGGTCATAGTACAGTTAAGAACTTACAATAAAATGTTATCATCCCCACTACTGCTACATTGCATACAAACAGTAGTTAATTTGTATAATAGATGTCATGCAAACGAGAATATTTATGTTGAATGTACGTCACATAGCCTGTCAGAAATATGTAAAAGTTTTCGAGTTACCAAATAGTCCACGGATATCAATGTGTTCCCCTTCATAAGTGCCTTTTTGCAGCGACAAGAATATGGTATCAAGTTAGTTTCAATGTTTTGTGATCGATAAAGTTTCCTTAAAGATGGTTAACATGAAACCAGCTTGTATTTAACGATACGAACAAACGTGTAACACATCGGAAATCAGTTCAATGTCAAAATAAACTCTTTGTGTGAAACATTTATTCGTAGCTCAGCTTGATTCTATAGTCCTCGGTCCCATCACGATGCAGTGACACATCCTGCCTATTCTATTTTGAATTAAACTGCAGCTTAATCGAACTATTTCAGTAACAGTATTATTTACAGTACAACTGTTAATCATAAAAATATATCTAAAATGTGCACTACACATCCCGTAGCCCACAAACTGTGTATATCAATCCTCGCTTCTAGTGTCCCACCAGCTACAAGAGCGACAAGTTTTAAAATATTTCAAGAAGATAACGAGTGACAATAATGTTACAGTAACCAGATAAGAAAAAGTAAATACTGCTGTCTTAACGAACGTAGGTGACTGTGTTTACAAAGTGGAACATTTGGTAACCTCCACTAACTTCCAGCAGAGGCAGAAGGACCCCACACAATCCCATAATGAGTTATTCAACTGTGCAAAAGTGTTATATTAGTCTCTAGCGCCTACTTTCTCATCAGCATGAGTACTGTAGCTCCCAGATTGCATGGCGTCGGTGAAAACCATAAAGATAACAATCCAATCTGTCTTGTTGTGTCTTCATTCTATACCCCATGTTACAAATTAGCAAGAGAGTTAAATGACCTGATCAAGATAAAAATCAAAATTAAATGTGTACTGCATCTCCTGGGTTGGTCATGAATTTGAAATTTATAAATTCCATGTAGTGATAATTATTGTATGTATAGGTGGCGATTATGCCGAAGATTAAACAAATGTATTATGATGCATCTACATATACATCTACATCTACATGGATAATCTGCAAATCACATTTAAGTGCCTGGCAGAGGGTTCATCGAACCACCTTCACAATTCCCTATTATTCCAATCTCGTATAGCGCGCGGAAAGAGCGATCACCTATATCTTTCCGTACAAGCTCTGATTTCCCTTATTTTATACTTGTAATCGTTTCTTCCTATGTAGGTCGGTGTCAAAAAGATATTTTCGCATCCGGAGGAGAAAGCTGGTGATTGGAATTTCGTGAGAAGTTTCCGTCGCAACGAAAAACGCCTTTCTCTTAATGATGTTGTAACCTCCCCACAGAAATGTATGATAATATTTTAAATGAGAATAGACATAGACCTAAGTGTAACCTCCACAGAGAAATTGAACACAATATATATAATTGAATGTTAACCAGAACACAACCTAATGTAACCTCCCAGCAAATAAATTTAATGACAATGACAATTAAATGAAAAATAGCAATCTGACCCAGGTATAAGCTCCGAAAAAAAATGTAAGTCAATTCAGTGATAATGAAATCTCAGTGACAATGAAAATGCAAATAGATCGAAATGTCGATCTTTAGACCCTGATTAAACTCAAATTCTTACCTCAGTAAAACTGTATCTGCTCTTATTTTTCGCCATATCTTGGAGGAAATGCATCGCAAACATTCTTCGAACTTAAGTAAATTTTTCTTTAAAGGAAATGGAAGGCAAATATTCTTTCAATAAATGTTTGTTACGTTAAAGTGCTTGGTTTGAAAACAAAATTATTATTGGGGCGATTCTTGAACAAATTAGTTACAGTTAATTTACATTAAATTATCAAATGTGCGCAATGCTGCTTCATTACCTTATTTAAAAATATACCTCGTCCTGAATCTTGACCAGAGTGCCATGTCGACGCCCGCCGACTCCTCATACACAACTGCGACTATTTCTCGCGCGCTACTACCACAGACTATGTCATCTCGCATGCGCTACTACTCTCGAACTCAAACTCGCAACTGAAGAACTCGTGCGGTCAAGCGCAGACTAGGAATGACAAATAGCTCTCTGGTCAGAGACTCGGCAATGCCTCGCCATCGCCGCCACACAACATACGTGTTTCATAACCCTCCACTGGGGGGGGGCAAAAATTTGGCAGCGATGGTGAGTCATTTGGACTTGCCAAGCGCGGCAAAATTTTTTCTTTAATTAATCAAAGTTTACAATTTACAGAATATTCAGATGTAGTATATGAATTAAATGTGGTGCACATGCACCGAGTACAAAACATTTCAGACAAAGACAAAATATAAGTACAAAACATATCAGGAAAATGTATATACAAATTATTTGATAGATAACAAAGTGCACACGCACTGAAAAATTCCTTAGCATTTTCAGAACAGAATGGCAAAAAATCATGTTGACAAGTGACATGAGTGCACATCTACTGCAGTTCAGAACATATCAGCAAATGACGAAATGTATATACAATGAGTAACAAATGACATAAGTGCATACGCACTGAAGTATTGAACATATCAGGAAATCATAAAAGGTATACAGAATGAGTACAAATCATATTGAAAAATGAGAAAAGTGCACAGGCACTGAAGTTCAGTAGAAAACATATTAACACACAACACAAGTGCACATGCACTGAAAAACTCTTTAGCATTTTCATAACAAATAAACGCAAAGGTAAAAAATCATTTTGACAAGTGACATAAGTGTACATGCAGTGCAGTTGAGAATATATCAGTAAATCAGAAAATATATTAATAAACGGCAAAAATACACACGCACTGTAGTACAGAACATATCAGAAAACCACAAAATATATACGTAATGAGTACAAATGGCATAAAGTGCACACGCACTGAAAAACTCTCTAATAATTTTACGACAAATAAACCTAATGAGTACAAATCATATTGACAAATGACAAAAGTGCACGCGGGCTGTAGTACTCTCTAGTATTTTTCTAAAACAAACAAACAAATCAAGGAGTGTAATAAAGTGCACATGCACTATAGAAGTCTTTAGTAATTTCAGGATAACTGATCTTATTAACAAAAGAAAGGAAGTGCACACGCACTGTATATGACTTTTTCATTTTACAAGAATTAGGGAAGGAATAGGAAGGATTGCGTCATGGTTGTAGCACTTAGGTTGCACGCAGCTGCACTGAAAGTCCATATCTTTCCACAGAAGTACAACACCAAGTGAGACAATTTGCAGTTCTTTTCCCAGAAGTATTTATCAGCGTATCCAAGACACTGAATATCGTAGTAATATTCCATGTTATCATTTTGGCAGTACATCAGGTACACCAAACAGTGGGACCATAATAACGTCTTCATCGCTCACGGTGGTGGACAGCATGTCGTGTCAACACCACGCTCTTACAAGGCACACCAACGTAGAATTAGTGCAAAAACCAAATATAGTGCTCCATGATCATGAGGATGGACAGGACAAATGGATATTACAGTAATTCCAGGTAGTTAGGTCAGAAGATGAAGGACATTAAGTCACATAGTAGTCTTCATTGAGAATTACATTAGTAGTTTGCGGCATTCATAGCCCAGTTATTGAACATTTCTGTACCATGTATTTAGTATTACAGAATAATGTTCATAAAATTAAATTATTGGCATCATGGGTAATCGTATTACAATAAACGGTGGCAGTCCTTGGCCAGTCACTAAGCATATTTAGTATGACAATAATGTTCATCCAAAGTCATCATTGAAAAGGAGAGTCAATTATTGGCAAAGCATTAACATAATTCATTGAGTTATACAAATTATTGGCACTCATTGGCCAGTTACCAAAACATGAAAAGTCATCATTGAAAACAGGAGCTAATTAATGGCATAATTAATAACATAATTCAATTAGTTACATTAATTATCGGCACTTAATGGCCAGCAAGTATTGAATAGTATAAAACATTGTTCATCATTCAGTATTATTCAGAACTCTCTTAAATGAGTAGCATTATTTGAAACTGGTGATACACACCATTAAGAAGTCATGATTAAAAATCAGTTAATTACAGTCGTAGCATTTATAATCATGGGCATTATAAGTAGTCTCATTACAATAAACAGTGGCAGTTATTTGCCAGTTACAAAGCATTATTTTATATTTTTTTTGTATCATTAAGAAGTCATTACTGAAGTGACATACTATTCAGAGCTGATCAGTATTACTCAGAATTCTCTTAAACTAGTAGCATTATTTGGGACTGGTAATACATTTTTTTTTGTTTCTCTGCTAGTTAGTTAGCAATGCATTGCTTTGGGTAATTATAAGGGAAAGCAAGAAGAGAAAAAGAAAAAAAACATTGCTTCCAGGTTGTTCCTGTAAATGAAAAATGTGTAACGTCATTCGTCATGAGTCAGCTGTAGCAAGGTTGTGAAACAACTGGGTAAAAAAAAATGCAAGTAGTAGTATAGGTTTAATAAGTAACAAGTTTAGTAAATATCATGAAAGGCTTCTCCTGAAAAAAATACAAAATGGATTATTGAGCTGAAAGAAGAAACGCAGACTATGCTGAAAAGTTGTGAACTTCGAATTAACAGGTAGTTAAATGTGTATAATAAATGTGTTCCATAGCTGTCCTTTCCAAAACCTTCAGTCATCATACCATACGATATAAAACACACTGTCAAAACAAACTGCAACAAATACTTAAATAACTACGTAGCATAAATACATAAACTTCAACATCATCCTCATCTGTAAAGAAAACTTCATTATCCATATTATCATATCTTCATTATTATCATCACCTGTAAAGAAAAACATTATTCATAGTAGCATATTCTTCATCATTACTCTTCATCAGCATTCATTATCATCTGCAAAAAAAAATCACTTCATTATTCATTACACAACTGTTCCTTATCTCTAGCATATTTCATCACTTAAAACTAAGATGTGTAGTTCTGTCTGACAGCCTGCATCAATCGCCTTGTATTCTGAAAGAAAAAATTAGTTAAGACTGCTGTTCTACGATGTGTATAGTATTTTTTTGTGAATGCTTGTTAATTCTGATCCATTTACTCTTCCTCATAAGGTGTTTATATCTTCTTTCGTCTATTCCGTAGTTGAAATTCCCATTTCTGTTTAATTTATTTCCTTTACGCATCATTTCTTTCTGAAATTGATGAACAAAGATTGATGCCTTGCATTTAAATCATATACCCACTAAATAATGATTGGTTAATGGTGACACAGTTAAGCATACAGCATAACATTACAGAAAACGTAATATGTCAAAAGCATAGACAGTGTTCAAAGGCAAAAATGTACAGAGAATACCACAATGCAGCAGCAAAAAAAGAGAAATGTAAAATAGTCACGATGTTGAGATATCATAGGGCAAAAATGTGAAAGTCAACTGGTGTGTCATACCTTAACTATTTCACAGTGCATACAAACAAAACATGAAAACAATCGTACATACATAAGAAAGACAAAATGTGACGTTTGTTGTGTTCAGCTTGCATGTAGTGTAGTTAATAGAGGCGATAATTAAAGACTTTAATGGAGAGAGAATTTGATAAAATTAATACGTCACTACATAGAATTGCATAATTATTCATAAAATGCGTAAGTTCATCTGGAAAAAATGCACGGTCTGATGTGTAACGACAAGAAGAGCGACCTGCTAATCTTACCTTGCCGGGCACTTGCCAAGAGAAAATACGATAGTCATCAATAATTAGTCACGTGAATGTAATTGCAGAAATGTTCATAAAAATTACTAAATAGCATTACAGTGTGATAAATCGTAAAGTATGTTTACTCAATACAGGGTTTTATGTTGGATAAGTGGTGGTTTCCTTTCGATTTTCTGGTTCTCAGAGTTTCGACGTGTACTACATTGGGGTGAGGAATGCTGCGAATCCGATATGGACCTGCGTATAGAAGTTCAAATTTACTGCATTTACCTTTTATTTTGCTGGATAAATAGTGTGTTCGTACTAATATCTTCTGTCCAATGTGAAAGTCTGGGCGCGTACAAACCTGTTTTTGCTGTCTTCTCCGGCGCTCTGCGGCACGTTTGATGTTGTTCAGCGCAATGTCAATTATTTCGTGGTGTCGTAATCGACGAGATGTAGGAAATGTTACTAATTCTTTAATTTTGTTTGGTGGTTCAACGTTTTTCAGTATAACAGACGGAGATAGCATAGTGGATTCATTTGGAATGGAATTAATTACATCTTGGAATGATAATATGTGTGTGTCCCAATCAATATGTCTTTTGTGGCAGTATATTCTACACAGTGTGCCAATTTCTTTCGTTAATCGTTCACAAGGGTTCGAAGAAGCATGGTACTTGGATATATAGCTCGTAACATGCGTGTCCATATAGCAGAACGAAACTGTGATCCATTATCGGAGATTACTCTCATCACATGCCCTACATGAAATAGAAAATGTTTTACAAATGCTTTCGAAACAGTTTTAGCAGTAGCTTTGCGTAACGGAGTGAAAGTAACAAATTTTGAAGTGAGTTCAACAGCGACAAAGATGTAGCAATAACCTCTATTAGTTCTCGAAATTGGACCAAAAATGTCTACTGCGCCCATATGTTTTAATTTAACAGGTAAAATGGGATATAATGGAGGAATATGTAAAGTTGTGTCTGACTTAGCTTTCTGGCAAATTTTACATGACGCTAAAACTCGTCGTATACGTTTCTCCATGTTGGCAAAATAACAGTTCTGTCTCAGTATAAGAAAACATTTTCTGGCTCCGTAATGTGCATAACTTAAATGAGTATACCAGATAATTTGTTAACCAGTTCGTCAGGAATGCATAATAACCAATTGTTGCTGTCAGGATGAGAGCGGCGAAACAGAATGTCATTGCGTACAGTGTAATGGTGTCTAATCGTAACATTATTCTTATCTTGCCAAAGGTGTTTAATTTCTTTCCACACATTGTCTTTATTTTGCTCTTTTGCTATGTCCTGTAATGACGATGAAATAAAATTTTCAAATGCAACTTGCTGAATGTACATGACACTGAAATTTGCTTTGCAGTAGTTGGTTGCTACGTCTTGCTGATTGTTGCTGAGAGAACGAGATAGTGCGTCTGCTATAACATTTTGTGTGCCGGGAATGTGAACTATCGTAAAATTAAATTCCTGCAGATAAAGTTTCCATCTGCTTAATCTATCGTGAGTAAATTTAGCTGAAAGTAAAAATTGTATCGCTCTGTGATCTGTGCAAACGGTGGTATGTCTGCCATAAAGAAAGTGCCTAAATCTCGTAAAAGCCCATACAACACATAATGTTTCCAGTTCTGTAACGGAACAATTTCGTTCAGCAGGTGACAGAATGCGACTTGCAAACGCGATGTTTTTAATTACTGTAGAGCCATCTTCTTCAATTTCCTGAAAAATGTGCACGCCTAAAGTGGTGTTGGAACTGTCGGTGGCAATGGAAAAATTTCTGGTAAGATCTGGGTGCGATAAAAGTGGAGCATTCAACAAAGCATTTTTCAGGTTCACAAATTCAGAATGTGCTTGCTTATCCCAAGACCAAATAGTGTTTTTACCTGTTAATTGGCATAATCTAGGTGTGTCTAAAGCAGAGTGATGAATAAATTTACGAAAAAGTTAATTAAGCCCAAAAAACTGCGTAATTGTTTCTGTGTCGTAGGAACAGTAATGTCACATAGAGCTTTAAGTTTTTCCGGATCAGGCGCAATGCCTTCTGCTGAAATTACGTGTCCAAGAAATTTTATAGAAGTTTTGCCAAAATGCGATTTACTGAGATTAACTGTGAGTCCTTGTGCATGGAAAGTTTGCAACAGTTGTTCAAGAATCATATTGTGTTCACACCAGTTAGCTTCTGCAATAAGAATGTCATCTACGTACGTCGTAATTCTGTCCTTAAGTTCCGTCGGAAGTATTGTGTTCAAACCGCGAATAAAAGCTGCAGAAGAGATAGTTAAGCTGAACGGTGATTTGCAAAATTGGTAACAGTCGCCGAAACAGAGAAAAGCTGTGTACCTTCTGCAATTCGGATGAATTTGCCAAAATCCCGATTTTAAATCTAATGTAGAATAAATAGCTGTACCGTGAAATTTCTGTAGCAGTTCCTCTAAAGTCTGTGG
The DNA here is from genome assembly GCF_021461385.2 of Schistocerca piceifrons. Taxonomy (NCBI): domain Eukaryota; kingdom Metazoa; phylum Arthropoda; class Insecta; order Orthoptera; family Acrididae; genus Schistocerca; species Schistocerca piceifrons. Next base: position 674,122,930 of record NC_060140.1, on the reverse strand, counting down.
TCGATCTGTTTCATTAATAATTATGTCATTGATGTGTCGTGAATAAAGTACGAGGCGAAGTGAGCCATCTTTTTCTTAACAACATGTAGCGGGTTTATGTACGGACTAACTGCTGGTTCAATAATTCCTTGGTCAATTCTTTTTTAACTTGTTCTCTATGAATATACGGAATAGGATAATGCTTAGCTTTAAATGTGTCGTGCTGTTTGACTTGAAATTCATACATAAATCCGGACATAGTACCAGGAAGCGCAGACTAGGAATGACAAATAGCTCTCTGGTCAGAGACTCTGCAATGCCTCGCCATCGCCGCCACACAACATACGTGTTTCAATGTCCAGCCCAAATCCTGTATCATGTCTGTGACACTCTGTCCCATATTTCGCGATAATACAAAACGTGCTGCCCTTGTTTGAACGTTTTCGATGTACTCCGCCAGTTCTATCTGGTAAGGATCCCACAACACGCAACAGTATTCTGAAAGAGGACGGACAAACGTAGTGTAGGCTTAGTAGGTCTGTTACAGTTTCTAAGTGTCCTGCCAATAAAACTCAGTCTTTGGTTAGCCTTCCCTGTAACATTTTCTGTGTGTTCCTTCCAATTTAAGTTTTTCGTAATTGTAATACCTAGGTATTTAGTTGAATTTATGGCTTTTAGATTAGACTGATTTAACGTGTTACCGAAGTTTAACGAATTCCTTTTAGCACCCATGAGGATGACCTCACACTTTTTGTTATTTAGGGTCAACTGCCAATTTTCGCACCATTCAGATACATTTTCTAAATCGTTTTGCAGTTTGTTTTGATCTTCTGATGACTTTATTAGTCGTTAAACGACAGCGTCATCTGCAAAAAGCCGAAGACGGCTGCTCAGATTGTCCCCCAATTCATTTATGTAGATAAGAAACAGCAAAGGACCTATAACAGTACCTTGAGAAACGCCAGAAATCACTTCTGTTTTACTCGATGACTTTCCGTCAACTACTACGAACTGTGACCTCTCTGACAGGAAATCACAAATCCAGTCACATAACTGAGACGATATTCCATAAGCACGCAATTTCACAAGCCGCTTTCCAGAAATCCAGACATACGGAATCGATCTGAAATCCCTTGTCAATAGCACTCAACGCTTCATGTGAATAAAGAGCTAGTTGTGTTTCACAGGAACGATGTTTTCTAAACCCATGTTGACTGTGTGTCAATAGACAGTTTTCTTCGAGGTAATTCGTAATGTTTGAACACAATATATGTTCTAAAATCCTGCTGCATATCGACGTTAACGATATGAGCCTGTAATTTAGTGGATTACTCCTACTACCTTTCTTGAATATTGGTGTGACCTGTGCAACTTTCCAGTCTTTGGGGGCGGACCTTCCGTCGAGCGAACGGTTGTAAATGATTGTTAAGTAATGAGCTAATGCATCAGCATACTCCGAAAGGAAGCTAACTAGTATACAGTCTGGATCAGAAGACCTGCCTTTATTAAGTGATTTAAGTTGCTCCACTACTCCGCAGATATTTATTTCTACGTTACTCATGTTGGTAGCTGTTCTCGATTCGAATTCTGGAATATTTACTTCGTCTTCTTTTGTGAAGGTATTTCGGAAGGCTGTGTTTAGTATCTCTGCTTTGGTAGCACGGTCTTCGATAGTATCTCCATTGCTATCGCGCAGAGAAGGCATTGATTGTTTCCTGCTGCTAACGTACTTCACATACGACAAGAATCTCTTTGAATTTTCGGCCGGGTTTCGAGACGAAGTTTCGTTGTGGAAACTGTTATAAACATCTGACATTGAAGTCCGCGCTAAATTTCGAGCTTATGTAAAAGATTGTCAATCTTGGGGATTTTACGTCTGTTTAAATTTGGCATGTTTGATTCGTTGTTTCTGCAACAGTGTTGTAACCCGTTTTGTGTACCAAGGAGGATCAGCTCCGTCGTTTGTTAATTTATTTGGTATAAATCTCTCAATTGCTACGATACTATTTCTTTGAATTTAAGCCACATCTGGTCTACACTTATATTATTAATTTGGAATGAGTGGAGATTGTCTCTCAGGAAGGAGTCAAGTGAATTTTTATCTGCTTTTTTGAATAGGTATATTTTTCGCTTATTTTTGGAGGATTTGGGTATTACAATATTCAATCTCGCTACGACAACCCTGTGTTCACTGATCCCTGTATCGGTTTTGATGGTCGTTATTAACTCAGGATTATTTGTTGCTAAGAGGTCAAGTGTGTTTTCACTACCGGTTACTATTCGCTTGGGCTCATGAACTAACTGCTCGAAATATATTCCATGCACATTATAGATTCTTTGGCTGAACTTTTTTTTTGTGTTCTTCTGTTCTTGGACTGGAAGAGAAAATAACGTTTGTCTGAGGTTCATCTTGCTGTAACAGTCTATGTAAGTTGTAAACGAAACTAAAATATAGTTGTTCATGACTTGAAATTTGTGTACGGTACGCAATAATTTGTAAACCTTGCTTGTGCTGAGTAGACGTGGTGTTAACGGAACATTGACCATTGTTAGGCGCCATACTAGAAAATAATTACTAATTTTCTTTCAGCTCATCTTTGAGACGTACCACTGGTTAGGACACTAAACTTTCTTTCAGATTCCACGAGTTATGCAGCCGCTACGAATAACTTAATATATTTCACTTCATATTTTCTCAAGATTGCGAGATAACATCCCAGGCAGAAAGTCGTGGTCACAGGATTCTAGTTTTAGTATAAGATTTCATCTGCAAAGGATTCTGTTTATTACTTTATATTGGTATTCGAGACGAAACTACGGTCTGAAGTTACGGGTTTTATTACCTCACCTCATGAGTTTTAACCATACTTTTGATATATGTTGAGGAATTCTGTGCTGATTCAACAGAGAGACAATTAATTATTTATAATCCCGTGACCACCCTGAGTACTGAGCTAGTTTGCTGACTGCTGATCCGCGTCGGGCTAAATGAAATTATATTATTAGAGTTATTTTCCTTTTTATTTGTCGTTACTTTATTAAAAGCTATCAAAGCACATAGAAATTAAAATAAATTACATTACAAACGTAGTCATGATATTCTTAATTCAGCTGACTTAGTATCAAATTAAGAGGCATGCAAATTCCCTCTAGTGCCAAGCTAGTTTTTTTTTATGTCAGCAGCTTATTCACTAATAAATTAGTACAGGATTTACTGAACTTCCTCACAGAGAAACTAAATAAATCAGGAGCTAATTCCGTAGTCACAGATGACATAAGATTAGCTACACAAACTTACCAAACACAGAATAATTTCTGCTTCAATGGTAGGATATAAAACCAGTTGGATGGTCCAGCTATAGACTCCCCCCCACCCCCCACCCCCTCATCCCAATCTTTGCTCAAATCTTCATAGACAATTCTGAAAAACAGTTTTTGGTAAATAAACCGCTATCTCCCAGGCTTGGATATGGGTTTAGGTATGTTGGCGCTATGTTGTGATCCTGGACAAGTACTGCCAGACAACTTCAAAATTTCCTCAGGAAGCTAAATTCTTAACACACCAATGTAAAATTCACAATGGAGTTTGGAGGTGACTGCATAATTTATTTAAATCTAAACATAGACATTAGTGAGTAAACTCAAGCCTTCAAGATTTATGGTGAACCTAGCATCACAGATATTGTAATACCTGCCAAGTCTCAGCACTCAGTGACTCATACATATCCTGTGGTGTGGGGTTGATCTGTGATTCTGTTATTCTGCGCAACGGATTAATCTGAGATGTACCCTTTACCCTGCGACTCCTACAAGATGCAATTTCCACCCCCACACTATTACAGAAGTCAGACAGACGCTCCTAACGTTCTAAAGAGTAATGCCTGAAAAACGGGAGAATGACGTTTCTTGTAAGGCGACCAATCCGGAAATCTGTAGTATCGGCGTTTGGTGTTTGCTGTCTTCCTGTGAAAATCTCTGAAACTGCGTGCTATGTCTAAAGAATGCGTAGGCTAGTCGCTCCCACACAATGTATCAGAATTTGCTTTTAAGTCGAACACGGGGTCGTTCCTCCTTTCCCTTGGGCGAACGCTGTCCGCTCCACGGGCAGCCACCGACCGACGTAGATGGTTTGGGGCTGGCCTCTTGGTGTGCGGTTGCCTCTCTCAAACTAAAAGCTTCTGTGACCGTCATGTCTGGAATGTTTGTGTGTACACCAGCCTCGAGCAGTTCAACCACGGTGCGCACTCGCGATTTATTAGTTGTTTCCATAACTTTTACATGAATTCATACAACATTGACTTTAACTGTGTTGGGAACCTTTTGCACAATGATAAATACTGAACTTTAGCTTCGTAAAAGAGTGGAGTACTCAAAACCACTTGTAATTGTGCTAAATTCTATGTAGGTCAATCTGGCAGGGCTATATGCACCCACTTGAGGGAACACTATTGAAGCTGTCAAGTTAGAAAAGAGACTCCAAATTTTGCTGAGAAACTGCTGAAAGAAGGCCGTAGTTCGAATGTGCAAGAGGAAGTATTATATCACACCCATAAAATGAAATTAATTAACATGTGACCCTCTGCCCAAACTTAGCACTGAATGGCCGGACATAGTTTCCTTAATCGTCACCTCTAACTTATGTTGCTACTATTAGTCCCATACTGGTCATTTCAGTTAATGCTACTGCTCCCATACAGACCGTGTTTGAAATTATCCTTCTCACTCACATGCCCCATTTTTTTCTTTATTTTAGTTACTATAATTTCTCCTGTCCCGTTAAAAAAATTGCTTTGTATAATCACAGTTGATTCACTTACCTGCTGAATATCTGTAGTATACTTTATCTGTCTCTAATTCAGGACCTATTAAAAACGAGGATTATTTTATTTAGTCACTTCCTTGGAACACGTAACAAAGTTTATTGTTCAATTTATTTTCTTCGAAGAACAATAGTTATTTGTTGTATAGTTCGTTAAATGTATGTCACATAGTTTATCTTAGTCAAATAATATTACATCGTACTTTCACTGAAATAATTCTTGTCTTTTTATTCCTAAATCCAACATTAACAATTTTCGGTTTTGGAAATGGATGTACTATGTAGTTGCACTAGTTCAAGTTTTTGATCCTCCAGACATTTCACTGCACCACATACGAGTATTCATCTTTGTACCTGAAGATGGTTTAACAGCCCAAAACCGGTTTACGACATACATATTATCGTATATTACATCAGTGTCATGTTTGTTTTCATTTATAAAATGATTGATTGATTATTATGTTATCAGCATAAATGTGGTTATAAAAAATGGTTCAAATGGCTCTGAGCACAATGGGACTTAACTTCTGAGGTCATCAGTCCCCTAGAACTTAGAACTACTTAAACCTAACTAACCTAAGGACATTACACACATCCATGCCCGAGGCCGGATTCGAACCAGCGACCGTGGCGGTCGCACGGTTCCAGACTGTATCGCCCAGAACCGTTCGGCAACTCCGGCCGGCTTTGTAGTTATATTCGACAAGCAAGTACTGCAATTACCTCCAGGTTTAAATTAATATGTGGTAAGAAGTTCTGTATCAAAGAAATGTTTGAAATATCTCCAAACATTTATGCTTACAAATATTTAATTATTGTCTCCAAATCTGCATGAAATAGAGGAACAACCTACTATATCCTTAATAGTAGTTATATGAGGGAGAACAACAAGAATTAGAGACAGTCTGGTAGTTTGAAAAGTTTCTTTAAACCTTATAACATTATACGAGAGTTATTTCAGGAAGTGTTGCTTCAGCGACGCAGTTTTAAACTATGTTCGTTTGCACACACTATTTACTATTATCCAAAGATAATATGTTCAAAAGTTATTTTTTTGTTTCTTTTCAGAATTTCAGAATGTATGCATGCGGCCTGCAGGTTACAGGTGCATCTTCCTTTGATGTAGCGGTCTCTCCGTCACCGTGCGGCTCTTTCCCTTTAATTAGAGGTCTCTGTCGTTCATCCCTCCAATCAGCAGAGTACAGGCTGCTTAACACAGCGACGAAAACAGGATACATTGCGTTTCTGTGTCAGCACTTGTGAGGCACCTTGTTCTTCAATTACTGTGTGCTTAAACTGATAATAGGAGCACACCTTCAATTCCCGATTGCTGGATGATGAGATGCATTATGCTACGAACTCTTAAACTGCCAAGTGAAGTCAAATCTGTGTTGTCAGTTGGCGCAAAGACAAATTTTTATTTCTTGATATGGGAAATTACTGTAGGGATCATAGGTCCCACTTGCTGAAACACCTGCTGAAGCTTCACCATTGTTTCCTGGAGCGATATGTCGACTCCGGCGCTTCAGAGTAAATACTTTGCAGATTCCTACTACATAGCCTTTTAAATGTACAGTTATGACACCTAGCTGTGTTGGCGCAATCTCTAGAAAAGATCATTCTTAACATAACAGTAAATATTTTCGGTTTCTCATTATTCAGTAATAAATAGTTCCACTGGCTTCATAATTTTAAAGCTGTATAAATTAATAGCTCTTATTGAGATGAGGGCTAGTTTTGCTACTCAGTCCTTGACCCGTTTTGCTCCTACATATTTCGCCTAAATGATCAATGCACGGTAGAAAGAAAATACTTGTGCATGATCTTGAACACACTTAAGCAGATGAAATTTCATCGAGGGAACAATTTCCAGACATCTTATGTACACAAAAGAGTATCAAATGTGCTAGTCCAGTGAATTTTTACCATATAGTAATGTTGTACAATGATGTTGTGTTCTTCTGTCCGAAGACTGATTTGGTGCAGACCTCCCAACTAGTTAGTCATGAGCAAATATCTTCGTCTCTGACTAAGTATTGCGAGCTACATTCACTTCGACGAAGTTACTGTAGTGAAGCATTCGTCTATCTCAACAATTATGACCTCCTACCCCCACCCCCACACACACACATACACAGCCACACACTTCCTTCCACAGCCAAGTAGCTGATTCCTTGATGCCTCAGGATGTGTCTTGTTAACAGATCCTAAAGTTTTGTCAAGTTATGCCACAAATTACTTTTTTACTTTTAGGTTCAATATCTCCTCATTAGCTATGTGGTCTGCGCATCAAACATTAAGCATTCTTCTCTGCAGTTCCCTCTAGTACCATGGAAGTTATTCCATGATGTCTTAACAGATGTCATACTATACTATCCCTTATTCTTGTCACTGTTTTCCCTATCTTCCTTTCCTCTCAAATTTTTCGAGGAACCACCTCATTCCTTACTCCATTCCTTACCTTATCAGTCCACCTAATTTTCAACATTCTTCTGTAGCACCACATCTCAAATGCTTCGATTCTCTTCTGTTCCAGTTTCCCCACACTCCATGTTTCACTACCACGCCATGTGAAACGTCCCCTTTGAACAATTATACAAGACTGTGCTTAAACTGACACACAATATTTTTTAGCGCAACGCAATCTGACTTTCAAAAATCTCTACAAAAGAATGCCCCTGACTATCATTAACCTATACCTTTCACAAATCACTTACCTCACCAAAAATCTTCGTTACTCGCACTACTGCAATACAGCGAGAGCCACTACTGCCAGCTAAATAAAAGATTCAAACTACTGAAGGCAATAACTACTGATAGGCATAGTTATCAAATGAAAGATTTTGATAGATAACCAACAATGTATTTACCTTAATAGTCATAATATATATAGCAGTTCATGACATCCAGTCTTACAAATTTCAAAACTCCGCCATCTCTCTCCCCACATCCACCACTGCTGGCGACTCACCTCCAACTGCGCAACGCTACACGCTGTTAACATCCAGCTGCCCAACACTACAATGGCAGATATTCCAACAACAATGTAAACAAGCCACAGACTGCACACAGCACATACAGAGCGCTACGTGGCGTTACCAATATAAAAACTTAAACAGCCTACTTACATAGCCCCCATGCTCCCCACAAAAAATTTTACAAATTGTTTTGGGCAGTGGCCAATACAGATTTGAAAAAAATTTTCATAATTACAATAACAAAGAAATCAAATGTACACACTTATTGATACAATGTTGGTCAAAAGCTAAAATTTTCTCGCAGTCCATAAAGACAGTCCTGATCGTTCATCACAGTAAAATAGCAGTGTTTTTCTCAAAGTCTGAGCAGTGGAAGAAAATGCACACAGAAGTAGTGGATTTCCATGCAGTCTTGAAGAAGTAGTGTTGTCCTTCCAACGAAAAGACAGTGCTGACTCTTGACATGCAGACAGGTAATGGGCTACAACAGAGCAAACCCACAGCAAAGTCAGTCGAAGTTTTGAAGAATATTGGTAGGTAGGTCATCACAGAGCAGACCCACTGCAGTCCTGGTAGAGATTATGGTATTGGTGGGCCATCAGAGGTGCAGACCCACTGTGGTCCTTGTTGAAATAATGGTATTGGTGGGCCATCAAAGATGCAGACCCACTGTAGTCCTTGTATAGACGGCCAGCAACCATCTGTTGCGACTGTGCAGGTGCACAATCACCATCGAACAGTCTTGCGGAGAATATAGCAAGTCCATAAACCACCACTTGTGCACTCACAAAAATTTTTTTTGTAATGTTCTTAGAACCAGCAATGCTGTTACCCAGTCCCTTGCTGAATTATCAACACACGTGCAAACACTAACAGTCCCTACTTCTCACATATTGTCCATATACTATGACCAACAAAAACGTGTGCAGTGAAATGTAATTTACAAGTTACTTAATTTGATGAACTGGTGTCAATTACAATTTTATAACATAAGAATACAATAACAAAGGTACAAAATGCATCATTAAAGAACATAATAGTACAGATAACATTTGTAGTAAAACAGGCTTTACAAAAGAATAGAAATAAACATGCACATCAGTTTACAAGAATTATGACATAAGTACATACATAAAGATCAGAATAACTTTCGAAACATCAACTTCACACATGAGCATTAAAACAGAACAGAATAAATAATGTCTAAACATCTTTACAAAGTAAATAACATAGTATTAGAAAAATTCTACAACATAACTCATATCAGCTAAACGCATAAAGACAGGAAAAACACAAATATACAAGAGTACACAAACACATAGCAGAATAACACAAGAGGAAAGGGCAGGGTTTGTTTTCAGTGTAGCATTTGGTAGTGCAGTCCAACCTAAAACTTCATTCCATAGATCTTTCGTCTTATTTCAACATTTGTTTCCACCAAAAAAATCCTATCCAAGCATGCTTTCTGTATTTATATGTTCACATATTTCTTACCTCATTATTTATTTTCCATTATCTTACCTCATCATTTATTTCCAAGAAAATCCTACGTAAACCTGTTGTCCCTAAACACTACTTTTTTTGCTCATATCCTCTTTCAAAATACTTTTTTGGCCAAACCATTTTCTTATAGCTTCTCAAAGCATTTCTTCCAATTCATCACAACTCGTTCTCTCATATAGCCTACCCCATCTTAAGCTAACTTAAATCTACTGAGCTCAGATGCTAAACTAAGGAACGAGGCAATGCAGCAGCACAAAACAATTAACACAAACAGCAATGATAAAAAATACAAATGGCAAAGCAAGCAGCATAAATTAGCAAAGCAAATGCAATATTACAACTAATATAAGGCAATGCACAGCAAACAAGAAAAATAAATCAGTAGTAAAATTAGATTAACAGAGTAGTACAAAGTGAAATTTAATAACACTATGCCTGGCAAACAGCAGCAGCAAATGCAATAACTTATATCTGATCATGAAAAAGCTCAAGCAGAAAAAATATTACAGTAAAGATGGCCATGTCTAATACCTATGTCACATCTTAACACTAGAGTGATGCATCACTGTAACTTGCTCTAGCAGACAAGTTACCAAGTCACTGACAAAAATTATGTATGCAATTCCTGTGAAGTGGAAATGTCTTTTTGTGCTCCCTCATTTTTTTGGAGTACATCCATCATAAAGTTACTTTTTACTGGATCTGTAGGCATAAAATATTTATATTAGTACATCTATAAAATTTTATTTTAACCAATGCTGCAGTGCAGCTAGGAACTAGATATTAAACAAAATAGGCAAAGTAAGGCGTGAAACGTCATTCACTAGCCATATGGCATTTCATAATGCAGTAAACAATCTTTCAACTAGCAAGACAATAGACATGAAACGTTTCTCATCATTTCATTTCAGTCAATATCATAAATTAAGAACTCTACAGTGTAATCATGTTTTCAAGTTTGAGGGTGTCGTATTTACGATGCTTTCTACAAAGGAATGTCAATAGCGAGGCTGATGGTCTCCCTCCTTTTTTTTTTTTTTTAGCAGTGCCTCTGAAAAGGCACACACTAATGGCTTTTTCTCCAGGCATCTGACACAGCTGGCCACTCAAGACGCATTACATCAAGGTCATTTGGCTTTCTTACCGAAATATTTACGACACCAGTTTGCACTACTGTGACAGTCTCACATAAAAATTTCACGGTTCGAGAATTTCCGTTGCAAATCTGTAGAAACAAAATCCTATAAATATAACAGTGTCCAAAAAATATTCGTCGGCATGGTGATACATTCATGCATTTAGACTCATTTCATAACTCTTAAAGTACGATTCTTGGTTTCCAACATACTTTTTCGCAAGTCAGAGTCCCTAACCACTACTCATTATTCCTTACCTTATTACACATATACATATTCGTCGACACTTCTTCAATATTTCATCATAAGAAATATGTAGCATAATCAAATTCCTCATATAGCATCAGCTTATTGATCATAAACATACCGCAACACCGTAATACACATCATCATCATAACATCATAAAACCTCAGCCAAATCTAAAAAAAAGGCGTAGCTTTCTGCAGTAATGACAAAACTTAAAAAAATTCTCTGCTCATTTCAATAGTGTCATCTACCTCAATCGTACTTTAAAATCATGCTCCCTTGCCAAATACATCATTCAAAGCTCTCATAGTATCACAATGGTTCCGAAAAAATATGAACAGTTCACAAAGTACAGACAAAATACAATTTCATAAGTGTGAAGTTACCCAACTGTGTAGTTGCGTAAACATGTGTCACTGATGTAGTAAAAAAAATGTTTATCTCTCAGTTAAATGATCAGATAGCTGTGTAATTTGTGTGTTAGAGAAATATGGTACCGATGTGTAAAGTTGTATAAGCAAATAAAATATTAGCTAGGGCTCCTTGTGCTTGCCAAACATATGGCACACAAAGTAATGGTGTACCCCCCTGAGGATTTAATGTAATTATACTCTCAGGTGTTACAGATTACAGCAATGGAATGAAATGTATCACGGAAAACTTTCTTTGTAATTCAAAAATCTTGAAAAATAAATGGTTTAAGTACAAAATTAATCACTCAAATGCGTGTCCTGTAGCGCTAAATGTGCGTCTTGCTGTAAGATAATTCTGCGGAAGTGTCGTAGTTATCGTTCTCTGTAAGCAAAGTTCTGCTGAAGTCAATGTACTTACCTGATCATAAACGAAAGTGAAATGCTTTGCGTATAGATATCATAGTTATTATGTACCTTACTGTGATCAAGAAAGTACTATAATGTAACGTATTGCTGTGCTACGAAAAAGGCTGTCTCATTGTAGCTATACCACAAAAGTTACTACTAAAACATGTTTTACTTTCCAGAATAATTCAGAAAAACTGTGCAGATATAAAACAGAAACACCGCAAAAGCAACAATGTAAATTGTGTCACATATTAGTAGCGTCGTGATATAATCGTGTAGCTGTCAAAGAAACCAAATACTAAGTCATCTTTAATCTCACAAAAACTACTTCAAATAAGGAATGTCTTTTCAAGTAAACCAAAATGTTGCATTAAAATCTCATTAGCTGCATATGTTCTAAATATGTAAGCCTTATAGTCGTTACATAATCGTGCAACTAACAAGCAAGAATGTACACACACACAGTAACACTGTGTCATCTGTTCACTGTCACAATGCAGTGGTAATTTCTGTTTAAATAATTTCTCTTGGTTCTTGACTGGATATTTAACTTCAGACATTGTTGCATGTTAACAGATTCTAAGTTTGACAAAGCATACTAGTAATGAAAAGTGAAAAATTTTATAGCAAAGACTAAGTTAAAAAAACAGATTATCTTTCAATAAACGGTTTTACATGTGAAATGTGGTGTAAACCTTTACTCTTCCTAGTATGCAGAGTTTCAACTTCAGCGCAATTGTCATGTGGTATACATCGGATTCTGTAAGGTCCATTGTAAACTAGAAAGAATTTGTGACTCAAATGCTTCTTCTTATGTGACAATGAATGAGCTTTAATGAGAACTTTCTGACCAATATATAATTTCTTTCATCACGGAATTGTGATGGATGTGACCTGTAATTGTTGTGTTCCTGTTTTCGCGTTCCGCTATTGACAGTGTCAATTTCCAATTCTTGTAACAGTCCCTGAAAAGCTTCAATGTCGTCTTTGCAACGTCCTACCAAAATAATATGTCGTAAATGTTCAGGGAATTTGATTAAGCAAATGCGGATGAGTTCTGAGTGGCTGTATGGGTTTGACAGGTACTGATTCTTGTGCAACATGTCTTCAAAATATTTCACAAGACTGGAAAATTCAGATTGTTAGAAATGTTTCATCATTATGATGCTATGTTTTACTCGGTCTTGTGTAGCTTGAGACCAATATCCCGAGAGGAGGGCATGGTAAAATTCTCCTTCATTGTGACAATCGTAAATGACCGATCGCGTTCTTACAGCTGGTTCATTCTCTAAATAGCCACACATAAATTCTAACCTGTGCTCTAATGACCAGTTGGGAGGAAAACAATGAGAGAATTGATGGAGCCACGCGTGTGGATGAATGTTGTTGCCAGAATTCTTAAATGTTTTAAATTTACGTGTAGTAATGAACAGCTTGTAGTCAAAATCATCATGTCGGCGAGTCGCATATCGGTCATTGTTATGTCGTTTCGGCGGTTCCATTTCAAAATTCGGTGCACCTTGTCAATTTCTTTCATAATTTCCGAAATGCGCTGTGTTATCATTTTGTGGCTGTTCCATATTTCTAAGTTCCTCTCCCCGTGTTGGAGCGGGAGTGTCCTCTGAAATATGTAATTCTTGTATTACTTGTGCCAACTGATCTTGTACTTCCCGGATTTCTCTTTTGTACTGTGTATTGATTAGATTTTGATTTTGTTTGAATTTTCTAATTTGTTCATACTCTTCAGTGTCAGTGAAGGCTACAGGTCTTGTGTCATTCAGCTCATCATCTACCTTTGTAGATAAATTATTTAGCTGATCCGAAAGTTCGATTACTTTCTCTGATAATGAACTGATTTCCTCCATGTGTCTTTCTGAACCAATTTTCAGAGTATCTACTGTGTCCTTTAAGTTTTCCTGAGTTTTTGCAAGTTGCATAACTGAATCGGTAGATGCAACTGAGTCAATTTTAGCTTGCAAGGTCTCATGATTTTCATGAAAAATAGTTTGCAGTTCTTTTATGGCTGCTTCGTGATTCGGTAATGCATTTTGATGCCGCGAAAAAATGGGTTGAAAATGCTCACAAAGTAGTGTTTTTACGTCATTACAGACTTTTTGACATTTCGATTCAATGTTGTGTAACTCAGTAGTTAAATCTTCATGTGTTTGTTCAAGAGTTTGTTCCAATGAGTCTAACTTTTGAAGCTTTTGCTGTGTTTGTCTCTGATTTTGTTCCATTGTGTCTAACTGTTGCTGTGTTTGTCTCTGGTGTTGTTCCATTGTGTCTAACTTTTGAAGATTTTGTTCCATTATGTCTAACTTTTGAAGATTTTGTTCCATTGTGTCTAACTTTTGAAGCTTTTGTCCCATTTGTTGCATTAATTGTAATAACAATGCACTGGTGTCTGAAACATGTTCCTCAGTGCTATTCGGCAATGCATTTGAACCGCCAATATTCGGATTTTGAAAAGCAGAAAATGTGTCTTGACTTATCTGAGAAAACGGCGAGGACGCAAAACCTGAATCTACAGTATTTGCAAGATTGTGTCCTGTCATTTCGGATTCCTGAGGCACGCTGTTGCCGACCGATCGATCGATAATGCTTCCATGTTCACTAATTGTTTTATTGTCTACACCATTATTTGCCGGCCGCTCCATTTCCCTATGCACAATTACCAAATTACTACTTTGAACATTAGTTAATTCATTACTCGGTGGCGCTAACAAACTGCTTTCGTCATCACTGTCATTTCTCAGTTTACTTTGGAGCCTAGTATTACGTTTTTCACACGCCATTATTGTAACAATATTTCACATGATAACACAGAAAAGCACAATTTTAAGAGCAAAAATAAGAGAACACAATAACATAGCACTGAAAATAATATCTCGTTAATTGCAAGCGCAGCTGCGAAATACTTGCTACAAATCTACATGCATGCCACAGCTGTTTTACAGTACAACAATGGAAGACTGTAACTACAAAGGAGATTTTCTCTACAATTACGTGCTAGCAATAAACAAAAGCTACACTAATCACACAAACTACAAGAAAAAATCAGAAGATTCCAGTGAGGTATCCTCGGCTAAGGGTCGACACATGAAACGTCCCCTTAGAACAATTATTCATGACTGTGCTTAAACTGATACTCAATATTTTTAGCGCAACGCAATCTGACTTTCAAAAATCTCTGCAAAAGAATGCCCCTGACTGACATTAACCTATACCTTTCACAAATCACTTACCTCACCAAAAATATTCGTTACTCGCACTACTGCAATACAGCAAGCGCCACTACTGCCAGCTAAATAAACGATTCAAACTACTGAAGGCACTAACTACTGATAGGCGTAGTTATCAAATGAAAGATTTTGATAGATAACGAACAATGCATTTACCTTAATAGTCATAATATATATAGCAGTTCATGACATCCAGTCTTACAAATTTCAAAACTCCGCCATCCCTCTCCCCACATCCACCACTGCTGGCGGCTCACCTCCAACTGTGCAACGCTACGCGCTGTTAATATCCAGCTGCCCAACACTACAATGGCAGATATTCCAACAACAATGCAAACCAGCCACAGACTGCACACAGCACATTCAGAGCGCTACGTGGCGTTACCTATATAAAAACTTAAACAGCCTACTTACACATGCTGTGCTCAAAACTTTCATTCTCATAAATTTCTTCCTTGCATTATGACCTATGTTTCATACTAGTAGACGTCTCTAGGTCGGAATGCCCTTTTTGCAGTTCTAGTCTGCTTTTTATGTCGATCTTGCTCCGTTCGTCATGGGCTATTTTGCTGCCAGCGTAACAGAATTCCTTAACTTCATCTACTTCGTTTCACAAGTCCTTATGATAAGTTTCTTGCTGTTCTCATTTCTGCTACTTCCCATTACTTTCGTCTTCCTTCGATTTACTCTCAACCCATTTTCCGTACTCATTAGAGTGTTCATTCCACTCGGCAGGCCCTGTAATTCTTTTTCACTTGCTCTGAACGTTACAGTGTCATCAGCAAACATTATTACTGATATCCTTTCACCTTGAATTTTTGTTCTATTGTTGAATCTTTCTTTTATTTCCGTCATTGCTTCTTCAATGTATAGACTGAACAGAAGGGGCGAAAACCTACATCCTTCTGTTACACTCTTTTTAATGCGAGCACTCCTTCTGGGTCTTCCACTCTTATTGTTTCCTCTTGACTCTCGTACATAATTTTTTTTATCCGTTTTTCCCTAAAGCAGAATATCGAATATCTTGCACCATTAGACATTGTCGAGCGCTTACTCCAGGTCGACAAATCCTATGAACGTGTCTTGATTTTTCTTTAGTCTTGCTTCTATTATCGACATCAGAACTGTCTTTCTGATGCCTTTACTTTTCGTAAAGCCAAACTGATGTAACGTAACGGAGCATCAATTTTCTTTTCCATTCTACTGTATATTATTCTTTCCAGCAACTTGGGTGCCTAAGCTGTTAAGCTGACTGTGCGATACTGGTCACACTTGTCGGCTCCTGCAAAAAGTCAGATGATATCCTGCCATCCTCATACATTCTACACACCAACGTGAATAGTCAGTTTTTTTTTCTTTTTGCTATTTCCCCTAATATTTAAGAAATTCTGATGGATTCTGATGGAATGTTATCGTTCCTCTCTGCCTTATTCATACTTAAAACTGAATTCTAATTCTAGCAGTGGATCCTCTATCTCTTCTATATCCACTCCCGCTTCTTCTTGCGTCACTTGATCTGGTAAGTCTCTCCCTCATAGAGAGGGCATAAGTGTATTCTTTAGAACTAACCTCTCTCTGTTTTGTGTTTGACAATGGAATTATGATTGCATTTTTAATGCTATTACCTTTGCTTTTAATTTCACCGAACGTTGCTTCGACTTCTCTGTATAGTGAATCGGTCCTTCCGACCGTCATCTCTTCTTCCATATCTTCACGCTTCTCATGGAGCCATCTCGCCTTAGATTCCCTGCACTACCTGTTTATTTCATTCTAAGTGACTCATTTCTGTATTCCTGAATTTCCATGAACATTTTATTACTTCATTGTTTCTTCGATCAACTGAAGTATTTCTTCTGTTACCCATGGTTTATTAGCAGTTACATTCTTTATACGTATGTTTCTCTTTCCACCTCCTGTGACTGCTTATCGCAATGTGCATAGTTACAGAGAACTTCATTTCTTAGTACTTCTGTAACCCATTTCCTTGCGCAATGTCGTTTTTGACTAGTTTCTTATACTTTAGCCTGCTCTTCATCACTATTAAATTGTGATTTTAGTCTATATCCGCTCCTGGGTCCACCTTGCAATCCAGTATCTGATTTCGGAATCTTTGCCTTACCATGATGTAAGCTAACTCAGATCTTCCCGTGTCTCCCAGTCTTTCGTAAATATAACTCATCGTCTTGTGATTTTTGAACAGACTATTAGCTATTACTAGCTTAAATTTATTGCAGAACTTATGTAGTTTTTCCCCTCTCTTATTCCTAGCACCAAACCTATATTCTACCATAACCCTTATTTCGCTCCTTCCCCTACATCCACTTCCCAATCCCCACGACTATTGGGTTTCCGTCTACTATTAGATATTCATCTTCCTTTACATACTGAACTGTCCATTCAACAGCCTAGTGTACTTTCTCTGTTTCTTCATCTTCGGCTTGCAACGTTGGC
This sequence comes from Schistocerca piceifrons, assembly GCF_021461385.2. Taxonomy (NCBI): domain Eukaryota; kingdom Metazoa; phylum Arthropoda; class Insecta; order Orthoptera; family Acrididae; genus Schistocerca; species Schistocerca piceifrons. The sequence goes on along the minus strand of NC_060140.1, from coordinate 674,105,754 downwards.
ATGTATTCCTGGGGTACCGTTCTCGATACTGTCTCGCTGTCGATTCTGATGAGAACAAACATATCACTAAACCGTTCACAGTAACTCACTCTCTGCCCTACCTTCCTAATCATAACGAATCCTACTCGCGTTATACCATACTCATCTCACCAGAAATCCATTTCACTTCACTGACCCCCACTGTATCTAGACCGAGCCTTAGCATTTCCATTTTCAGATTTTCTAGCTTCCCTACCACGTTCAAACGTCTGACATTCCACGCCCAGACTCGTAAAACGTTATCCTTTCGTTGGTTATTCGATCAATTTCTGATTGTCGCCTCCACCATGGGAGTCCCCTCCCGGAGATCCGAATGGGAAGTACTACGGAATCTTTTGCCAGCGGAGAGATCATCGGGATACTTTTTTCAATTACAGGCCTCATGTCATGTGGGTACAATTTACGTGTCTTTAATGAAGTGGTTTTCATTGTCTTCTGCATCCTCATGCCGTTGATCATTGTTGAGTCAACCGTCTTTAGGGCGGTTTCCCAACCCAAGAGCGAGAGATGTGCCCTGAACGTCTGTGAACTCCTCTGCCCTCTTTGACAAGATCGTTGGCTGAATGAGGATGATGTGTTACGCCGGAAGCCCTCGGTCGCCATTGCTGAAGACTTTTCTTCAAAATTTAAGCAATGGCGTCGTTCGAACCGGGGCCAAGGACGTTTTGACTACAATTCAACGACGCCATCCCTAAACCATGGTTGCATACTCCTAAAGGACAACATTTCAAAAGATTATATTTTCTCTTTACCTGAACAGTTTATCATCCCCGTTTAATTTTCGTACAAGGCTACAATCCTAATATCTTCAGAAATTACTTTCTAGCATTCAAATAAATATTTTGTGCAAGAAATGTCTACTTTACAAATGCTTTTCTTTCTATTTTCAGTCTGCATTTTATAACCTCGCTACTTTATGCGTCATCATTTATCTTACGACCCATGTAAAAGAACTCATCTATTGGTGTCAGTGTCTCATTTCCTAGCCTAATTACCTCAGCATCAACGGATCGAAGCAGATTATATTTCATTACCCTTATTTTACTTTTCTGATGTTTTACATTTATTGATATTTTCCAGACACTAAAACTTTCAGATAAAACGATTTTGTTATTCCTAAAGTCGAATTTGTTATTCCTGCGGTCAGTTACATGTAAACATGACCCCTCTGATACATTTATCTGTGTACCCACTGAGCTGTTCTCTCACAGTCACCTAGTTTGCCCCGACCCCTACCCTCTACTTGTCACGAGCACCGTCCTGCCACCAACACCATACTTGGTGCATTAAAGTTTTCCAACGAACTTATATTATAAGGATGCTGTAGCAGAGTAGACGTCTGGTAACTTTTACACCCAGAAGGAAACGAGCAAACTTCCTTTCTCCCTCCAAAGTACTGTCAGTCTTGAATGACGCCGAAGTGTTTCTGTTAGCCTTATCGTATTAGTAATTAGCAGAAGGTTAAGTGCACCGCCTAATGAGTGGCTGAAGGAAATGATAAGTGCTTTGAAATTGAAATCACTATAAACACTGTGTACATTCTAAATGAATTAAATTTGGTTGAAAAAATATGTGAAGCGTTATGTTTAAAGCTGTTATGGTATCTCTTTCTTTCTGTGATTTCTATGACCCTTGGGACCTACGTAAGAGCTGTAGCTGCAGGTCTCTGAAAGGCCCGCGCCTGAATGACAGAACTGAAGAGTTCCGCGTAGACAAGAATACAAGAGAGTAATGTAATGATATTATTACACCACACTAGTTCCGCGTAGACAAGAATACAAGAGAGTAATGTAATGATATTATTACACCATACAATGGCTTGTAGCAAACACTGAACGTCTATATGATCCAGAGAAAGTAACCTCAAACAGAAGATTGTGAAAGTAAAGTCTTACGAAACGACGCACTACACCTATTGACAGACACTTCATCACACACTATAGATAAACAAGATGGCACAAGGGAGGTAGAATTGTAACCGTATTCCGCTTCACACGCTAAAGCTGCGAATCTGTAGAAATTACATGCTTATGTTCAACTGATAATTTCCAGGTTCCACGAACTTCATCATTGAGATCTAGTTGACAGCAAGTGAAATTTTGAAATTTGTGGTTTTTAATAGATCTGCATTACATTCACATTTCCCTAGCGTGCTGTTAGCATCAAATATAGCTTGTTAATTATCATTTAAGTGTGAATATAAAGAGAGACATGTTATAAGATGATAGAAAAAGTATACTGTGATCAGCAGCAGAATACCTTAATTACTCTTATAAACTAATACGTTTAAAACACTCGCATTTGTGAAATCTGGTCCATTACTGACGAATCAATAACGTATTATATTGAAATGAATGGTATTCTGCTAATGAAGATGGGAAGCCATTAGGCGTGTGAACTGATAAGGTCTTTTCCTGGTCCATTCCATATCTGGAACGTCTCCTCTACGGGAAAAGTACGCACAACACTGACCCAGAAGACATCATCGGTATAGGATTAGCAGGTGGCCTTGTCGTTCGCGTTGTGGAGCGTCGTTTCTTTGAAGCGAGAGTACGGCAGACTGACTGAAGTGGGAAACAGCCAGCCAGCTAGAGATCGCTGAGGCCATCTAATGTTGCGACCTTATTTTGTGCCAACATTGGAGCAACATATGGAGCACTGAAATAATTAGTACTTTCGCAGTAATAAGTCGTCTTATCTAAACTGTATCCACGTACGTAAGACATGTCCAGACAAAATCATAGCGCTGCAATAACTGCACCATCTTCTTTCAAAAAGGGTTCCAAAAAGCAGACAATAGGGTGTGTTTAGTCTCTCTAAACAACAAGGGACGTGAAGATACTGTGGAAGCAATTTTGCAACTTATTTTCATCTGCACTGCTTCTGACAGGGCACGTTATTGTCAGTTTGTCTCCTAACTGTTAATGTAACAGAAAGTCAGAGTGTTGTTAACAGAAGTTGTGGTGATTATGCTTTGGATTAATACAGTAATACAAAATTCCCCAAAGTTTTACATTCTTATTTAAAGTACCTCATACTTACTTTGCTTACCTGCTATCTTCGAAATCATTATTCGTGAAGTGGAAAAGTAATTGAATTTAATTCTATCTCTCTGTGATTCAGTTACGTAAGAAAATGTAGCATCACAACTTGATGATTGTGTTGTAACAGTACATTATTATATTCTTTTACTTAGTTTCTCGAGACTAAAGCAAATTCTACTAGCTTCATTTTTATTCGAAAACTTTCGTGAAGTGATGGTTGAACCAAGAAATACTTAAGGATCTCATGAGTTTCTTTCTGATACAAAAAGCTACAGCTACATTTATTCGAAGATAAACTAAGTAACTGTTTAAAATTTGATCAACATAAGCGCCTTCAAAATTCGTCGCTTCAGGACTGGCGACCAGTATTAGAAGATTATTTTATTTTAAGAAGCAAAGGTATCATGCTGTGTTGGTATTGGTTCCTGGCACAGTGGTAAAAAGATAATTAAAGATAAGTAGTGAAATGAAGTGTAGAAAGACTGCCTAATTTTTCACTAAAAGCTCTGTAATAAGTACGATAACCTAAGTAATATTCAAAAAGTTTTAGAATTGGTTAACAATTGTAAGAGAGTTCAGTTTACGTCTAAAAAAGTTCTCAAATAGTAAATTTTATTATGCTTTAAGAATCCATAGCTGGACGCTACAAAAGCCATCACAGGTTGTACCAAGGTGACGCCGTTTAGAAGGCGCGAACATCCACTCGTATAAAAGACGATAAAAGCGCACTAAATTTACAATAGAGTAGAGGTGTGTAGGGTCGTTATAGTACCCTAATTATATTTCCCATAAAGTGACTTTTTCCGGTTGTTCATTCGCGAATTAACTATTGAAGAAACATGTGTTGACAATGACACTCTAAAATACAAATCGCTCGATGCAAGCTCTTTAACGGAATCCGAGTGAACGGTCTACCAGACTATGCCACGTCTTGAGTCGATTAAGTTTTTGCTTATCAGGGTGTTCAACGTTATTTGTGTGTGTCCAGTGTTAGTTTTCGGACTGTTGAAGCCACAGTATTCATAGCCAAAAATTTTTAGTAGGCTAGTGGTGATTGAACTTTATAAGTTCGTCAGAAAAGTAACTGCTTAAAATAAACGTGCGCTTCATGTTATTTGTTATAACATTCTTTTCCTCGCGAGAAAACTTCAGTAAAACGAGTAAAAGAGAGGAACTAAATTTGGCAGGGTGCAAACATTAAATTTTGTTGACCTGCATAATGTTCTTGGGGGTGAAGTAGTGTAAAATTTGACAACTTACGAGACTTGTGAAAAGTTGTGGTAGGCCCCAGAACTCTAAGTAAATACAAAGTATCGTATGGTTGAGGACAATCACTACGTCGGATAGATTATGAGCACTATTACACAGCATGCTATAGAACGCGAAGGTGTTTCCGCCTACAGAATCCTGACAAATCGTCGGCAGCAGAACATCCCGTGAAAAACGGACATTATATGATACGCGACGAGACATGTATTCTTCAAGGGTGAATGGTTTCTGGGATAACTCTGTAAAATAAATTACCAACATAAAAATATGTGCTAACTGAGTCAATGAGGGCGTCAGCTAAGCACAGCATGGGAAATTGCCGTCGATAGTTGAATGAAGCGGGACAGCCACGTGACGAAGGCATTGTCTTATACGGTACTGAAACGGGCACAATTGACGTCACGCGCAGTAGCACAGCTACATAGAGGCGGCTGCAGCAGTAACAAGATAGGTACCAGCTAACAATGGCTGAGGAACTCAGCCGGAAGCTCGTGGATGTTAGATCCATGTGTGATCATCTTTCTCGAATAACCTATTGGCGATGAACTAGCTCCCTTATTTAACAGTGGTAAACCAATGAATTTCTATCAGATTTTTCTGTTTCCGAAAGAATGCTTCTGCGACCCTTTGGATAGTTTACAGACTACATATGTAACGGAACTTCGTCTCTGATTCAGAAGGGTTGGAACTCCCGATTTAAACTGCATATCCGACTCCGCTGGCTGATTCGACATCTTGCAACAGAAAGTTTTTTGTCGAAGGCGAAGGTTGGCAGTTTGAACGCTAATTTTCAAAACACAGAAGGTCAAATATTGTTAACAACATTGCAGGCAATCGAGGACTCAGCAGTGCCCCTTCTCTTGTGTTCAGTCTTTCATGTGCTGTCCATTTACTCCGAGTTGTAATCTGAACTGGTCAGCCACTTCTGAACTTTAAAAAACTGTAACAAACCCTACGGATAGTGTAAATTGGAGCTGCTTCATTGAAATCGGCGTTAAGTACTGCAGATTTGAAATTTTAGAGAAAATTCTTTAAAAAAGGATGGAACAACTACTTCTTTACACTGCTGAATATGAAGAGTTCAGAATACTCGAACATGGGGGAAATATTATTTCACTATCCTCCATTGCAACCGCGCTGCAACAAAGTACGAAACAGGTAACTTTGAAAAAAGATTTCGTGATAAATCAGAAATGCAGCACATCGAACCTGAAATTAAGAGAACTGACACGTTGATGAAACAAATGTTTGAATCAAAAAATCCTGTTTTCTTTGAATGAGTTTGAAACGTCCTGCTAATCCCGCAGGATAGGATAGATAGTAACGTAAATTGTGGAAAGGGGCCCAAATAAGGGGCTGTCAGTTACACTCGAACATACAACTTTATTATTTGATCAAACATTACAAGAGCCCAAAGATTTTTTTTAAACACACAGCATTAATCTTTGGGACTTAATTACCGGATGAAAGCCACATTAATTTATAAACGGCTGAAGACCAATAACTTAAAACACAAGCATAATCAGAAATTTAAAAGGCAAGCCTTATCTTAAAGCAGCCTTTATTTAGGCTGAAGTAAACAAGTTAAATTCAAATCGGCTGAAGGCCTAACACTTAAAAAGCCATAACATTAATTTTTTTAAGTACCATAGGCCATACGTGAAAAAGTTCTTTAATTTAGGATGAAGGCCTTAAGAGCAAACAACTCAAACTCAAAATCGGCTGAAGGCCCAAGACTTAAAAATCAACAACATTAAATTTTTTTAAATGTCAAGGGCTTACGTGAAGCAGTACTTTAAACTAGGCTGAAGGCGTTAAGAGCAAAACAACTCTACTTTAAAACAAAATCGGCTTGAAGCCATACATGTACAAACAACAAGAACGAATTTTAAAAAATAGGATAGTAAGCCCAAGGGCGCTCAGATGTTCGAGGGTCGGCCTGGAATTCAAACACTAACGCTCGCTTAGGCGAGACAGGCAGTCGGCCCAACCATTTCCAATCAGCTGGGAACCCAACCGACAGACAGTCAACAGACCAATGATCAAAATCAGTTCCGCTCCACACTTGCACCAAATCTCAAACAATGCTAACAGCGGAGACTGGAACAACAACCAGAATGGATGACAAACAAGCCATAAGCGGTGGACTACCTAAATACACGTCGTCTAACCAGACGACCGACCAAACGGCCAAGCAAGGTTGTTGCCACTCAAACGTGTGTGTCGGCAATCGTCGCGCGAGTGATGGCTGTCCTGTCCTTTCTCGCTACTCCACGACAGCCGACCAATTCAGAACCAGTACGCCGACAACCTTTAAATAACTTGTCAGTCAAACCACATGAACTACACACAGTTTCTCGAACACTTGCATGAAGAACTAGGCAATGCTAACGGCAGTGACTGAGAAAAACAAGGACAAATCACGAGTCGGAACACACAGCCAACCCATAAGCAATAGCCGGCCAAATATACGTCGTCCGACGATCAACCAAGACCGCCCCCACTGAAGCCATGTGTGCCGGCAATGGTCGGGCTAGTCGTGGCTATCCGAACCTCACTGCCGCTCCAACCCGACCGAACTTCTGCCGCGTTCCAGCTGTCCGGCTGCCAGGTCCGAACTCCACTGCTGGCGCATTCCAACCGACTTCATTGCACGGTCCCAACTACCCTGCTGGCGCGTTCCAACCCTTGATCGACACACGACGACCAGGAAGTGATAGCAGTCCAGCATAGGTAATACGGCAGGTTCTATATCGATAAGCGCTGCTGCTGCCGCTCACGGGCAGGCAAGGCAGCAACTCAGTGACATCAGTAATTGAAATGGTTCAAATGACTCTGAGCACTATGGGACTTAACTGCTGAGGTCATCAGTCTCCTAGAACTTAGAACTATTTAAACCCAACTAACCTAAGGACATCACACACATCCATGCCCGAGGCAGGATTCGAACCTGCGACCGTAGCGGTCGCGCGGTTCCAGACTAGCGCCTAGAACCGCTCGGCCACTCCGGCCGGCCCAGTAATTGAAAATTAACATAAGGAGGCGGCAGTACTGTAAAAACAGGGTGTTAAGTAAGAGATCGCACGAACACGAGCGCCGCACGGCTCAGAGTTATGCTCATTGCAGTTTTTTATCCCAATACTATGAGTTATGAGGGCATCATTTCGTTTTTTGCAAAGATTTCTTTCCTTTGTGTGTTGTAATCGTTAATTTCGTAGTAACTGAAGACATGATTTTGTTATGTAAATAAATACTATAGCGGTTTTACACAGTGTTCTTTGTATCCAGGAATGATAATTACGTAAAATTACTTCCTACTATAACAAAACAATTGGACAGCATTCCGATACCCGTGGAAACACTTCAGTTGTCATTACAGACAAGAAAATAGTGAATGTGACAATGCACTACCGTTTCAATGTCCAGGTCAGATTTAATACCCGTAATTCAATATTTTGCTCTAAACATATAATTTTTTCCGGTATTTGTATTTGACGGGTCAAGACCGTGCGTCACAGCCGGATTCGTACCCTGATACTAGGCTTCTGCTCTGTGCAATCGATTATACCATCGAGCACACCTTACTGGCTGACTGTATCCTTCAGCTTGTCACAAAGGGGAGAGCGGACGCGACAAATGGCTACTAAAAAATGGTTCAAATGGCTCTGAGCACTATGCGACTTAACTTCTGAGGTCATCAGTCGCCTAGAACTTAGAACTAATTAAACCCAACTAACCTAAGGACATCACACACGTCCATGCCCGAGGCAGGATTCGAACCTGCGACCGGAGCGGCCACTCGGTTCCAGACTGTAGCGCCTAGAACCGCACAGCCCAATGGCTACTATCATTCAATGTAGGGGAGATCTTGAACGGCACAACCAAATCATAATGTCAGCGAAAACCAGTGACCTGAGTTCAGGTCCCGCTTAGACACAAAGTTCTGCGTTTATCTGTTGAAGAGACTATCGTAGAACTTTGATCTGATTTGGTCATTTAGAGACGTATTCCAGTGAATCCGATGAGATATTTGAGGGTTTTCTTCAAATAACAAGCACAGGTGAAAACAAATTTTAACTCTAGACGTAGAAGTAATACTTATAAATACCTTTTACTACAAAGCTTGACCAGTAAATTGCCGAATCGAATAGAGAAATGTTCTAGTACGTAAGTAGCAAGAAAGTTGGATAGGATGTTATGCATAATATCCCGATGTTATGCCAACACAAGATTGAGCAAGCAGTAAACGAAAGCAAAGAAAATTTGTAAAGGAAGTTACAGTGCAGAGAGAAGTAAATAAAAAATGTGTAGTGTGCATGGGAAATCAGCTGAGCGGAATGGACTGCAGCCGAATTACAATGAAGAGCCAAAGAAACTGGTACACCTACCTAATAACGTGCAAGGCCCCCGCGATCACGGAGAAGTGCCGCAACCCGTCATGGCGTGGATTTGACTAATATCTGATGCAGTGCTGGAGGGAACTGACACCAAGAATCCTGCAGGCTGTCCATAAATCGTTAAGAGTAGGAGGCGGTGGAGATTGCTTCTGAACAGCACGTTGCAAAGCATCCCAGATATGCTCAATCACGTTCAGGTCTGGTGAGTCTGGTGACCAGCGGAAGTGTCTAAAGTCAGAAGAGTGCTCCTGGAGCCACTGTGTAGCAATTTTGGACGTGTGGGGTGACGAATGGTCCCGCTGGAATTGCCCAAGTCCGTCGGAATGCATAATGGACATGAATGGATGGAGGTGATCAGATAGGATGTGTCACCTGTCAGAGTCGTATTACGGCTCCCATATAACTCCAACTGCACACGCTCCACACCATTATAGAGCCTCCGCTAGCTTGAACAGTCCCCTGCTGATATGCAGGATCAATGGATTCATGAGGTCGTCTCCACACCCGTACACGTCCATCCACTCGATACAATTTGAAATGAGACTCGTCCGACCAGGCAACATGTTTCAGTCATCAACAGTCCAATGTCGACGTTGACGGCCCACATCTAGGCGTAAAGCTTAGTGTCGTGCAGTCATCATGGGTACACGAGTGGGTCTTCGTCTCCGAAAGTCCATATCAATTATGTTCCGTTTAATGGTTCACACGCTGAAACTTGTTGATGGCCCCAGCATTGAAATCTGTGGCAGTTTGCGGAATGGTTGCACTTCTGTCACATGAACGATTCTCTTCAGTCGTCGTTCTTGCAGGATCTTTCTAGTGCCACAGCAATGTCGGAGGTTTGAAGGTTTACCAGAGTTCTGATATTCACGGTACACTCGTGATACGATCGTACGCTGAAATTCCCACTTCATCGCTATCTCGGAGATGCTGTGTCCCATCGATTATGTGCCAACTATAACACCACGTTCAAACTCACTTAAATCTTCATGATCAGCTGTTGTAGCAGCAGTAACCGATCTAACAACTGCGACAGACGCTTGTTGTCTTATGTAGGCGTTGCCCACCGCAGCGCCGTATTCTACCTGTTTACACATCTATTTCAATACGCATTCCCATACTAGTTTCTTTGGCGCTTCAATGTAAATCAGGCTATTGGAATTACATTGAATAACGAGACGTGTGTGAATTGGAGACGATTTCCTTGTTACGACGGTACGAATGCAACGATAACACAATACCCATTCCTCGAACGGGGAATATCTTCAACTCGACCGTGAACCGAACCCGTACCCCTTCGCTTAGCAGTCTGTCGTGCTGAACCCAAGGCTACCGATGCGGAGGACACCAAACGTTGCTGACGAGTGTCGCTATCTAGGAACCTAATTGACAGCCTATGGCCGACATAGGATGAAAAACGCAGACTGTCAATGTAAGTGTTAGGATATATTTCCTGGAAGTATTATATGGCCTCTAGCCTTTTACGGAAATGAAACATGGATGGTGAGCAGTTAAGGCTATAAGAGAATAGGAGATTTTGAAATGTGTCACACAATAATTTTTAATATCTTGTGGGTTCATCGGATAACCCAGAAGGATGTATTACACTGAATTGTGGGTAATTGAAATTCATGACGACGAAAACAAAGAGTCGGTTGACAGAAAACATCCTGAGTCATCAAAGAAACATCACTTTACCATCTTTTTATCGCTTACTTGTCTGTGTGCTGCGTATAAATTTTTCAATTGATATCAAACTTCTCGGTGAGCTAGAGACTTGATACTTTCAACATAGCTCAGAACTTGATGGCAATGCTATATTAACACGCTTTCTTTTCCGGTATGACGGAGGGTATTTTCTGCACGAGTGCTACTTCCGTTTTTTTTCCGTTCCAGTCGCGAATCGTCCATGGGAAGAACGATTGCTGGCAACTCCCCGAGTCAGCTCGAATCTCTCTAATTTCTTCTTGCGAGACACATACAGAAGGAAAAAATATACTAGTTTCTTCAGGAGAGGAGGAACGAAATAAACCTGAAACGAGTCACATGTCTTTGCCGCAATCTCATGAAAGAGATCGAAAAGAAATGAAAATTTTCACACACACACAAGACTGACAAGCAGAAAATGGTTATTTAAATATAAATCAGTTTTTGACATATCACATTTTTAAAGCGGAGAAAAAGATATCAAATAATTTGATGGGGAGGCTTGCGTGCCTCAACGATACAGATAGCCGTACCGTAGGTGCAACTACAACGCAGGGGTATCTGTTGAGAGGCCAGACAAACGTGTGGTTCCCGAAGAGCGGCAGCAGCCTTTTCAGTACTTGCAGGGACAAGAGTCTGGATGATTGACTGATCTGACGTAATATTAACCAAAACGGCCTTGCTGCGCTGGTACTGCGAACAGCTGAAAGCAAGGGAGAACTACAGCCGTAATTTTTCCCAAGAGCATGCAGCCTTACTGTATGGTTAAATATTGGGTAAAATATTCCGGAGATAAAATAGTCCCCCACTCGTATCTTTGGGGGAGACTACTCAGGAGGACGTCGTTATCAAGAGAAAGAAAACTAACGCTCTCCCGATCGAAGTGTGGAATCTCAAATCGCTTAATCGGGCAGGTAGGTTAGAAAATTTAAAAAGGGAAATGGATAGGTCAAAGGTAGATATAGTGGGAATTAGTGAAGTTCGCTGGCAGGAGGAACAAGACTTCTGGTCAAATGAATACAGGGTTATAAATACAAAATCAAATTAGGGTAACGCAAGAGTAGGTTTAATAATGAATAAAACAATAGGATTGTGGGTAAACTACTACAAACAGCATAGTGGACGCATTATTGTGGCCAAGATAGACACGAAGCCCACGCCTACCACAGTACTACATGTTCATATGCCAAGTAGTTCCGCACATGACGACGACATCGATGAAATGTATGATGAGATAAAAGAATTTATTCAGATAGTGAAGGGAGACGAAAATTTAATAGTCATGGGGGACTGGAATTCGATAGTAGCAAAAGGAAGAGAAGGAAACGTAGTAGGTGAGTATGGAATGGGGGTAAAGAATGAAAGAGGAAGCCGCCTGTTAGAATTTTGCACAGAGCATAACTTAATCATAGCTAACACTTGGTTCAAGAATCAATAAAGAAGGTTGTATACATGGTTGATGCCTGGAGATACTGGAAGGTTTCAGATAGATTATATATTGGTAAGACAGAGATTTATGAACCAGGTTTTAAAATGTAAGACATTTCCAGGGGCAGATGTGAACTCTGATCACAATCTATTGGTTATGTACTGTGGATTAAAATTGAAGAAACTTCAAAAAGGTGGGAATCTAAGGAGATGGGACCTGGATAAACTGAAAGAACCAGAGGTTGTACAGAGTTTCAGGGAGAGCATAAGGCAACAATTGACAGGAATGGGGGAAAGAAATACAGTAGAATGCGTAGCTTTGAGGGATGAAGTAGTGAAGGCACCAGAGGATCAAGTAGGTAAAAAGACGGGGGCTAGTAGAAATCCTTGGGTAACAGAAGAAATATTGAATTTAATTGATGAAAGGAAAAATATAAAAACGCAGTAAATGAAGCAGGCGAAAATGAATACAAACGTCTCAAAAATGAGATCGACAGGACGTGCAAAATTGTTAAGTAAGGATGGTTAGAGGACAAATGTAAGGATGTAGAGGGATATATCACTAGGGGTAAGATAGACACTACCTACAGGAAAATTAAAGAGACATTTGGAGAAAAGAGAACCACTTGTATAAATATCAAGAGCTCAGATGGAAACCCAGTTCTAAGCAGTGAAGGGAAAGCAGAAAGGAGTATATAGATGAAATGGGAAATATGATACTGCGTGAAGAATTTGACAGAGCACTGGAAGATCTAAATCGTAACAAGGCCCTAGGAGTAACCAACATTCCATTACAACTATTGACAGCCTTGGGAGGGCCAGCCCTGACAAAACTCTACCGTCTGGTGAGAACGATGTGTGAGATAGGCGAAATACCCTCAGACTTCAAGAACAATATAACAATTCCAATCCTAAATGAAGCAGGTGTTGACTGGTGTGGAATTACCGAATTATCAGTGTAATAAGTCACGGCTGCAAAATAATAACGCGAAAGCTTTACAGACGAATGGAAAAACCGGTAGAAGCCGACTTCGGGGAAGATCAGTTTGGATTCAGTAGAAATGTTGGAACATGTGAGGCAATACTGACCCTATGACTTATCTTAGAAGATACATTAAGGAAAGGCTAACCTAGCATTTGTAGACTTAGACAAAGCTTTTGACAATGTTGACTGGAGTACTCTCTTTGATACTCTGAAGTTGGCAAGGGGTAAATACAGGGAACGAAGGGCTATTTACAGTTTGTACAGAAACCAGATGGCAGTCATAACAGTCGAGAGGCATGAAAGGGAAGTAGTGGATGGGAAGGGAATGAGACAGGGTTATACCCTATTCCCAATGTTATTCAATCTATACATTGAGCAAGCAGTAAAGCAAACGAAAGAAAAATTCGGAGTAGGAATTAAAATCCATGGAGAAGAAACAAAAACTTTGAGATTTGCCGTTGATATTGTAATTCTGTCAGAGACAGCAAAGGAGCTGGAAGAGCAGTTGAACGGATTGGACAGTGTCTTGAAACGAGGGTGTAAGATGAACATCAACAAAAGCAAAACGAGGATAATGGAATGTAGTCAAACTAAATCATGTGATGCTGAGGGAATTAGATTAGGAAATGAGACACTTTAAGTAGTAAATGAGTTTTGCTATTTGAGGAGCAAAACAACTGATGATGGTCGAAGTAGGGGGGATTTAAAATGTAGACTGGCAATGGCAAGAAAAGCGTTTCTGAAGAAAGAAATTTCATAACATCGAGCATAGATTTAAGTATCAGGAAGTCTTTTCCGAAAGTATTTGTATGTATTGTAGCCATGTATGGAAGTGAAACGTAGACGATAAATAGTTTAGACAAGGAGAGAATAGAAGCTTTCGAAATGTGGTGCTACAGAAGAATGCTGAAGATTAGATGGGTAGATCACGTAACTAATGAGGAGGTATTGAATAGAATTGGAGAGAAGAGAAATTTGTGGCACAACTTGACTAGGAGAAGGGATCGGTTGGTAGAGGATATTCTGAGGCGTCAAGGGATCATCAATTAAGTATTGGAAGATAGCGTGGGGGATAAAAATCGTAGAGGGAGACCAAGAGATGAATACACTAAACAGATTCAGAAGGATTAGGAGATGAAGAACCTTGCACAGGATAGAGTAGCACGGAGAGCTGCATCAAACCATTCTCTGGGCTGAAGACCACAACATCAAGAACAAAACCACAACAGTACCATAAATAAACCTAAACACAAACAAATAGCCCTGAAATCTTGTGATTGTGAATTTTTAACAACTATGAAAATATTTGTGAGATTTGAAATGAAACACATGGGATTCATGCTATATATAGCTGATGCATGAACAGTTCACTTCCTTAATATTATCTAGTGTATGGACCGTAATTTTTAGTTATAAATCTTATAAATATTTTAATAGCCATTAACGGTAGCAATACCAATCCATATTCAACTATGTGCATTTTGTAAAGGAAGGAGGGTGGGATTTTATGCCCCCCCCCCCCCCCAAAAAAAATACTGAATAAAAACAAAACTCTTTAATTGTCGTTGAGTTATGTGTTCGATATACTTCTTTAATAGTTAGTGACGTGCAAGCAGGTTCCTGAATCTGAAAATTGCCTTTAGTACGCTCTTAGAATATGAACGCCCTTTCAATAACGTGTACTACCGACTTTATGACCACCACGAAAGAAGAAATGCAAATTTCGTTCATTGTTGTTGATTTTTACTCTCAACACACTCTTTAAAGAGATACTGAGTGTAAGTAAAGCCCTCAACTAGGGCTACTGAATAACACATTCGTTGGGCAATGTGACATTCACTATGGGACCTAAATTTTTGGTTTAACTAAGAAATTTAAAATGTATATGGATCTGGTAGACGAATTCGTTAAAAACAAATAGTTTTCCAAAATTTTATATTTCAAAATAACTAAGTAGATTGCAATAATTTCAGAAATTAGGTATAAAGTACCCTCTTCCCCCTGCGATTGCGAGGTTTAAAATATCAAGGTCACAAATATTAAGGACCATGTGTATGCGGAATGTTCAGTTTTGTGTGAATTCCTAAGGAACCAAACTGTTGAGGTCTTCGGTCCCTAGACTTACACACTGTCCTACCTCGGGCATGGGTGTGTGTGTTGTTTTAGCGTAAGTTAATTACGCTATCTATATACAACACACACAGCCATGCCCGAGGGAGGACTCGAACCTCCGGTGAGAGGGGCCGCGCAATCCGTGACATGGCGCTCTGTATGCGGTTAGTAACCTATATGGACCCAGGAAAAATTATTCTGTAATTTTTCGTTTGATTTAAGAACGTGATATATTAAAAACTTATGTTTAATTATTATTTTTTTTAATCTAGGAGATGTGGAGGCAGATATTGTAGACTGAGGTAAACACGTTGAAATGGATGCAGGTTGCATATGTTATGAAGAGAACTGCGCAGGATAAAGTAGCTTAGACAGCTGCATCAAATCAATCTTCGAACTGGATGCCACAACAACGTCTTGTAAGACGAGAACTAATCGATGTGAAATCTTTGTTTGACCTTGCAAATGATATTATTCAGTACGTTGGCTAACAACTTCCCCAATTAATCTAACTTTTTCCCGTTTACTTATTGTCAGGAACAAAAAGCAAATAGCGGTGACTTCTGCGAATGATGGAAGAAAAGTTTCCAGATGAGAAACCTCGAGGAACGCTGCTTCTGAGAATCAGGAGAACGGAGAAAGTTGCCCGCTGCCATTGCTTAGCCGGACGGGATACTGCGAAAGATTTTTCCCTTAGAGCTCCCCTCAGAAGCGACATTGCAAAACAAAATCAGACTTCTGCGGAAAATCGATGCGAGACGAGCAGCAAAGGAAACATTTGAACACGGTCGTAAAGAAAGCGGACCGAACGTATGTGCGGCGCGACGGTAAACACACGGCTGGCGGAAGAGAGGCGCGAAGGTCTTCCGATATCCCGGTGCCCGCCCTTCCGGAAGGGGGGCTGCAAACCGCCCGCTAGCGAAACCTTTTACGAGCAAAGAGGCTAACGTCTCGCAACACCTCAGACTACTAATGTGCTATGTACTAGGTAGCTAAACTTGACAAGATGGAAACATTCTAAGTCAGTGGATCGAACAACGTCTATTTATGACTCTGGAAGAGCTGTTTAGTTTCTCAAGTCTTTATTTTAATGACACTCAGCAGTTTCCCCAGGTGAGAATTTATTTAGTTTACGAACACGAAGAAAGACTGTAACCTGCAAGGCGAGGATTAATGTAACACATACAACCTGATAAATTATCACTAAAATTACTTGAAAATATCGATAAAAATTACATACTAAGGATGTAACGCGTATGTGAAGTTGTTTAGAAACTCAACTAGAGTAATGAAAAACTTTTTAGCTTGTGGTAAATGTAAATGAAATAACATAATGGATGATTAATTTAAAAGCCCTTTGTGTTACTCAAGAAATCTCATTCTTTGAAGATGTACGAAACTTAATGTATAATAATTTTACAACTATTGCAATCTTACTGTAAGCTTCAGAGATTTTCGAAAGCGAAGGAATGGCTGTAGTCAGGCAACACGTGTTTGTAGTTAGAAAATCTACTGAAACAACTCAAACGTGTACTTTCATATTTTCTGAAGCATATCTAAGGAATCCAAACACAAATTTCGATATTTCACAAGCGGACATTATCTTTGGTACAATATTGACACCAAATAACGACATGTTTGTTTCAGTACCCAGAGATGGTACAAGTCGACAACACCTAGTAGCACGACAGTGATAATAAGCAGGCGTACCTTCCATTCATTTGCAACATGTGGGACTACATAGTTCAGCAACAATGTTGAGTTTTTTTCTAAAGATATTTGTGTTGTTCGTTTTTGCTGACATTAAAGGGATGTATTGTTGTGCAATAAACGGACGCTAAAAACAAACGTCTAGAAAAAGGAAGTAAAATGTTAAAAATTAGATGGTCTTTGAAACGTTAAGTATAGTGACAAAGAAAGAAGCAAAATAACCTTTACGTTTATGTAGCCAGAAAACTTGAGATTTTAGTACTAGTGCAAACAGTGTAACCCATCATGTGAAAAACGTTCACATATTGATCTCTATAAATGCAAGATGCCATAAGGTTGCAGAAGGCATGAGACACACATTGCAGGTAAGAATTTCTACCTGACCTGTCCATAAGAATCCTTAGCCATCAATGATTTAATAATTTTTGACTCAGTCTCCCCTGGACAATATTAAGCTGGTGTATTACGGATGGAACTACTTGAAAGCTGTTTTATAAGAGAGTTCTGTAATTCCCTGTAGGAACTACATTTTTAATTAATGCAGCTGCTTTATTTAGAAAAAGATTGGTAAATAATGTACCGGGGGGTATAATTAAAATGCTGTTACTCACAGACGCCCAGTGTAAGTTATAAGTATCGTATGGCAGCGAAATTACGTAGGTATGGTAATGCGTTAATGCGGAACCGATTCATTCTAGAGAAAGTTAGTTTCAACTTTATATATCAGGCTCAAATCTGGCACTGTACAGCATCCTGACAAATTCTCCGGTACTCTTACTGAAGAGATTGTGTCATTGGTGGTTAGTTATAAAATCAATATTACGTCTTTCTCGCTTGTATGACTTTTTCTGTCCATCCAGTTCCCAATCCATTACACACAGAAACATTCTTATACCACCTTCTTGCATTTACGACGTCACATTTCTACTTGATGGACGAAACTGGAACTAATTTTTTTCCAGCGTAAATTAGTTCCACTGGGACCTATTACAGTACCTACCAAATTTCACTACCATGCGATAATTACAGCCCACACTAGCCCTCTGCGAGCAGCTACATTTTTATTATAACCACTGCTACACATTCTGACCGACGAAAAAAAAGCAACACTTTCAAGGACAAGACAATCCTACTGGCGATTGATGTGGCAGGTAGTCGCTCATTGTAGGGGTATATGATAGATCCAGGCCAATTAAAACACACATGTCGTAGTAAAAGTTTTCCAAACAGTCTGATCAATGCACAGTGGAATACCCCCTGCCCTCTGGCGGCAGTCCAAGCGAATATTCTCGTATCGAAACTATCTTACAGTAGTCGAATGGCAAGCACCTTCCAATTGGGCTATGGTTCTTGCAGGCTTTGGAGGACGAGTAAATTTCCGCTTCACTGTCACTCATACCTATTCAATTAGAGAGCGACATGCTGAAGACTACATCTCTTTCCTGACGAAGAAATGGCACTAGCACGTGGATAACAGCCTGTGACATGTAGCGGGCTCTGTTTGCTCCACACAAAAACATCAGATGTGACCGCGAGCTGTAAATGATGGCCCCCACACAATGAAGCGTGAGGCTGGACCTATGTGTTCGTGGGCGAGTACAGTTCAGAAAGGGCCGCTCAGCAGATTTACTCTGGAAAATGAGTAATTTCCCGTTTCACCACGTCTCATATTTCTTCAATTAGAGAGAGATCTGGTGAAAACAATGAGTAAACACTTTCCTGACGAAGAAATGGCACTAGCATGGGGATACCAACCCGTACAATGTAGCGGGCTCTACTTACTCTACCACACAGAAACAGGAATTGTAGCCAGCCGGTGTGGCCTAGCGGTTCTAGGCTATCCAATCACACAGAATAAGTAACTTTCAGATTAATTTTCAGAAAATAAAAAAATAAAAAATACAGCGACGATCCAATATCAATTACTCTGTTTTTTTTTTTTTTTTTTTTTTTAGAAACAAAATGGAGTGTTATCGGCTTCCTAATCTCATTTTCGTCATCAGACAACCATTTTTGTCATTTTTTTAAATTACATTTTTCTCCAAGCAGCGTGTCGGCTGCCTTAGGCTTAAAAAACTTGCTATGAGCTAAAACAATACGCATATCAAAATATGTTTCGCATCACCTCATTTCCGAGGGTTCCGGAACCTGTACAGAAAATTGGAATAGAAATCAACCTAAACAGCATTTCCGCCCTTTTTACTGCTCGTGAAAACCACACGTTGCATGTTGTACCACAATATTGCGATACCTTGAGAGGTGGTGGTCCAAACTGCAGTACACACTGGTACCTCTTATACCCGGTAGCACGTCCTCTTGCATTGATGCATGCCTGTATTCGTCGTGGCATATTATCCACAAGTTCATCATGTCACTGTTGATCCAAATTGTCCGACTCGTCAACGGCGATTCGACGTAGATCCCTCAGAGTGGTTGGTGGGTCATGTCGTTCATAAACAGGCCTTTTCAATCTATCCCAGGCATGTTCGATAGGGTTCATGTCTGGAAAACATGCTGGCCACTCTAGTCATTCACAAGATGCGCACGATGGGGACGCGAACTGTCGTCCATGAAGACAAATGCCTCGCCAAGATGTTGCCGATATGGTTGCACTATCGGTCGGAGCATGGCATTCACGTATCGTACAGCCGTTATGGCGCCTTCCATGACCACCAGCGGCGTACGACGGCCCCACATAATGCCACACCAAATCAGCAGGGAACCTCCACCTTGCTGCTCTCGCTGGACACTGTGTCTAAGGCGTTCAGCCTGACCGGGTTGCCCGCAAACACGTATCCGACGTCTGTTTGGTTGAAGGCATATGCGACACACATCGGTGAAGAGAACGTGATGCCAATTCTGAAAGGTCCATTCGGCATGTTGGTGGGCCCATCTGTACCGCGCTGCACGGATTCGAGGTTGCAAAGATGGAACTCCCCATGGACGTCGGAAGTGAAGTTGCGCATCATGCAGCCTATTGCGCACAGTTTGAGACGTAACGCGACGTCCTGTGGCAGCACGAAAAGCATTATTCAAGATGGTAGCGTTGCTGTCACGGTACCTCCGAGCCATAACCGTAGGTAGCGGTAGCGGTCATCCACTGCAGTGGTAACAGTTGTGCGACCTGAGCAAGGCGTGTCATCGATAGTTCCTGTCTCTCTGTATCTCCTCCATGTCCGAACTAAATCGCTTTGGTTCACTCCGAGACGCCTGGCCACTTCCCTTGCTGAGTGCCCATCCTGACACAAAGTATCAACACTGACGCGATCGATCCGCACTGCTGACCGTCTACGCATATTTGAACTACCGAGAACATGAGCTGTGTATCTTCTTCCTGGTAGAATGACTGGAACTAATAGGCTGTCGGACCTCCTCCGTCTAATAGGCGCAAATCATGCATGGTTGTTTACATCTTTGGGCGGATTTAGTGACATCTTTGAACAGTCAAAGGGACTGTGTCTGTGATGCAATATCCACAGTCTATCTTCAGAAGTTCTGGAAACCGAGGTGATGCGAAACCTTTTTTGATGTGTGCACATCTGTCTTCAGGAGTTCTGGGAACCTGGTGATGCAAATTAAATTCCACAGAGTATTTATCTCTCGTGCAGGTATTTCACTTTTATCGTCGTATTAATAGTCCGTCGCGCTTTATTTATGGTAAATTTTGTATCATATAACATTTCAAAAGCTCCTATGTGGGCGGGGATTTTCTGTATAAGACAATACGCGACCATAACATTCACAACATGACTCTAACTGTGCCTCTCAAATTACTGAACGGAATGCACTGGCGGCTGAAAACATTTCCCGCTTATTAACATTGTAACTTTCATAATCACTCGCTACTTGTCATGAGGTTAAATTTTTGACATTAGCCGTTTGAGTAACTGTTAGCGGCTAATATTGCCATGGACTTTCGATCGTCAAAGCCTTCCCATTAGCGTGAGGGTTCCTAAGAAAAACCATGGAAAACGAAGAAAAAGGCTCATTTAAGCTTATGTTTCCACACAGTAATGTTCAAAATTGGATTAAAGGTTTGAACAAACAATCTGAAAATTGTCTTTATCAAGGGTTGTTCTTGCACTGGTGGCGTCGGGTAAGTGTGAGGAATCTTGGTAGAGGCGTCTGCACGCCTTCTGGTGGAAGTTGCAGGACGGGTGTGGTTTGAGATGTGGGACGACCTCTCGTTAGCGTGGGTGAGATAGTATGGGTGGACAGGAAGAGGGATGATCCTCAGGTAGTATCCCGGCTGAATCAGACCCTCATAACGCCATATATACGCATGGTTTGAACATGAAACATAATTATAACACATATCAGTAGTCATAATCACTGATGGAAAAGGGCTGTGAGAGAACGGATTAGTACAAAATATTTGTCAATCTCACGTTCTTGGTCTGAATTTCGTGATTCGGGAGAAGAAACATACACTTTTATCGCTTCGTAGTCGGGTAGTCTCTCATTACAATCCTCTATCTTCCTACTTTTGCAAAATTGTCCAGCACTGTCAGAGTACCAGATCTTCCTTAATTGTCTTTGGTAAACTGTTGTGATTATTCGCACTTACGATTTCCCTGTTTCCTTGAATACTCACAACAATAGTTCAAACATGACGCACATGAGTATATCTCTGCTTCTCAGCACCTAGATAGTCACTCGTGTGTCACCTCACTAAACTAGCTTATGACACTGCCCTAGCACGTGTTCATAATTTCATAGATACCTGAAAATACACAACACTTCACTGGAAGTTCGCTGCTGTTCACAGGATCTCACACTCCGTTCAGTCTTCAGAATAGTTTTCACCATTTCTCAGGATGTCTTTATAAATTTTCTACCACCCCCGAATCTACACAAATTCAGGCAAGTCAGTTTTCCTTTCATCCTTCCACATAACTCATATTATTATATTTTACCATCAAAGACTGCACAATCGTCTCCAAATCTGGTCCGGCATTAACCTTCCAAATCATCTTACGAATAATCTGTCTTAAATACTTCAAGACCTCCACCAAGAGGAATCACCTTAATCATTAGAATCTTTAGTCAGAAACATCACTGTGTCCTTACTTCGAGTAGCTACTTTTCCATGTCTTTAGGATGAATATTCTCATTCTCCTAAACCTAACAATATAATGAAAATTGAAATAAATTTCCCTTATATTTAAATCTTTACTGAAATTGAAAACATCATAATTCATTGAATAAAAACCTCTCGGTGTACATGCCGCGTCAATTCAGGATAAAACTCCAAGCTTTCGACCACTACCTCCATGGTCGTCGTCAGGGCTAAAACTGACTGTCGTGAACTAGCGAGACTCCCACTTTTATATGCGAAGGACGGCTTCTGATTGGCTGGAATACGTCATAGCAACAACGATATGGCGCGTAGTGAAGTGGTGCCCTCTACTTCCATAAATGTAGTTCCTATCCCGCATTGCTTGCAGCGCCATCCCTTGAATCAGGAGGTAATCTGGCCACACGGCAGTGACACGCTGCAGCAGTTCGTCGAACATTTAAATGGTGTACATTCAAACATAAAATTTACATTGGAGGTAGAGAAGGAAGGGAAGTTACCTTTTTTAGATGTGTTGCTGGAGCGAAAGCCGGATGGACGACTGGGCCATTCTGTGTACAGGAAGCCAACCCGTACAGACTTATATCTACATAGCCACAGCTTCCATCATCCGTCTCAGAAGAGAGCTATGCTGAATACTTTAGTACACAGAGCCAGGACTATTTCCGACAAGGACCACCTCGGTCCTGAGATTAACCATTTGACGACTGTTTTCAAGAGGAATGGTTATTCTGCCGGTGAAATTAAATCAGTATTGTCCAAGAAAGTAAGACACGATGCCGGCCATATACAAGAAGAGGACCAACATATAGCGCGGCTTCCTTTTTGCGGTGCTACAACAAGCAAGATAGGCAGAGTCCTAAAGAGGCAAGGAATAAAACCAGTTTTCCAACCACCTAGGAAAATTAAGGAAATGTTGAGACCAGTTAAAGATAGTCTCGGCTTAAGAGTGCCGGGAATTTATACTATTCCTTGCGAATGCGGAAGGATTACGTGGGCCAGCCTGTAAGAACCGTTGCCGACCGCTGCATCGAGCACCAGCGCCACCTCAAATACAGGTATTTGGAAATATCTGCCGTGGCTGAACATAGCCTGCTTAACAAGCATAAGATTTTATTTGAAGAAACCCGAGTAATAGCCCACGCATCGAATTACTGGGACTCTGTGATCCTGGAAGCAGTCGAAATTAGTCTTAGCGATAATAACTTTAACAGAGACAACGGCTATGCACTTAGCAACGCTTGGAAGAGTGCACTGGATAAAGAAAAATCGCTGAAAAAAACTTCCCGCAGTTTACCTCCTGATTCAAGGGATGGCGCTGCTAGCAATGCGGGATAGAAACTATGTCTATGGAAGTAGAGGGCACCACTTCACTACGCGCCATATCGTTGTTGCTATGACGTATTCCAGCCAATCAGAAGCCGTCCTTTGCATATAAAAGTGGGAGTCTCTCTAGTTCACGACAGTCAGTTGTAGCCCTGACGACGACCATGGAGGTAGTGGTCGAAAGCTTGGAGTTTTATCCTGAATTGACGCGGCATGCACACCGATAGGCTTTTATTCAAGAAATACGTCGCAAAAGACTTCGTAGCCATCATAATTCATTTTCCTTGCTGAAAGAAAACACACATATTTATCTTATTATATACAACATGGTAACTCATTTTTCATTAATCTCTCTCGATCCATCATCACCTTATCTGAAATTAAGAAAATATAACTTGAACTACTATTTACAACATTATCTCCTTTTCTCATAGTCCAACATTTTCATGAATGAAACCTTTTCAAGTCATGATGTGGGTATAACCCCTCTACATTCCTGCTCTCAGGATGACCCAATACATACGCTCCTGGATTTGATATTCTCATGACTTCAGATGGCCCCTGATACATTAGTTGTCGTTTCTTATTTGTTTTATGTAACAAAGAAGCACGCGGATGTGTGCGTAGGAATACTTTATCTCCAACTACATAAGACTGTTTATGTAGAATATGCTTGTCAAAATTTAGTTTTCTCCTCCCAGCATTCTCTGTCAGATTTATGAGAGCTGTTCTTATTTTGTCTTACCATTGCATTTCACCCTCTGATAACTTGGGTATCTTATTTATCCACTCATTATTCTCTCTTCTTCCAAACATCAGTTCAGCTGGTGTGAAATTGCTTGACATGTGAGGCAAATTATTCATTATTTCCTCAAACGTATCCAAGTATTCAATCCATCTTGTTTGCTTGTTATGGCAATATATTCGCATAAATAGATTAAGTTCGCGAAACGTTCTCGCGATCGGGTTAGCGCTCGGATTATATCTGGATGTTAATATCTGCTTGATGTTAGCTCGAGCTAATGCATTTCTGCATTTAACTCCAGTAAAATTCGTAGCATTGTCAGATAGTATCACGGCTGGCTTTCCAACGCGTGGAATATAATCATTAAACAAACAGTTAAGGATTGGCTCTGCTGTAGCAGTTTTCATTGGATAGGACTTCACGTACTTGGTAAATACATCCAGAAAAGCAACAGTGTATTTACATCCTGCCCTAGCTCTGAGTAGTGGTCCACATACATCTACTGATAAAAGAAATAACGGCTTTTCCGGTAAAATAATGCGAAACAGGCCTTTACTGCCTCTGTTATCTGGTTTTGTTTTCTGACAGATTAAACATTTTCGTAAAACTCTCCACAATCTCCTTCTTAAATCCAGAAAATGATAATACATTCTAAGTTCATTTGCACATTTTGCAACACTAAAATGTCCCCAAGTATTGTGAGTATGCCACATAAATCTTTCTTCAAATTCCTCTGGTATACAAACGCACCAATTCTGACTTTGATCATTCCGCTAATGAAATAAAACATCATTTACTACTTTGTAATACTGGGTTATCTTCTCTCCTTGCTGATCTTCCAATCTTTGTCTAATCCTTCTCCATCGTGGATAATCTTGCTGAAGTTTCGCCATGTCACCACGTAATTCCAAATAATATCTCCTGTTAACTTTGTCTCTCATCAATAGTATTCGGAATTCGTTTTCATTCTCATCAGCAACTATACCTTCTTCTAAACCGTCAGGGTGCCTAAGATGGCATACTGTCGTATTAAAATACACTATCAGACACATTGCCTAAGAGTCGATATTTCTGGCAGAGCCTACTGCTTCGTTTTATCACTGAGTATACCATCTTGACTGATTGACAATTGGTTAAATGTCAAATTGTCTTGGTCAAAGAAATTCCTGTTACAAACAGGTGACTTTTTCTTTTCATCTTTGGACTCAGTGTCCAGTAGGATAGGAAAGGTTAGGAGCAATTTATTTTCTTTGGTAGTTGTTACATCTTTGCAGTACCTGTTTATCTTAGTTGCCTGCTCATAAACATAAACAGTAACAAACCTCTCGATAATATTCGATGAATCCATAAATATAACAGTCCAGCTAATCATTGGCGTTGTTTAAAGCACATTTTAGTAGGTAAATATACAGCTTTGTACGTGAAATTAACACATGGCCAACACTAAGTTGTGTAATTTTGCCTCAATTCAGAATTAATAGGATACAGTGCAATTACTTATTCTATTCACTCATTAATTAACCAGTGAGGTTTGAAGCGATATTTATTATGTACATATCATCAGGCATGTAAATCCTGTTATATGTGGTAGAAAATTACTTCGGAATAAGTGCAAATAACACTGGTATGTGAAACATGTCTTGTACATAAAAGCATTTAAGCAAATAAAATAATCCAACGATTTCATGTTAAACAGCACCATATAAAGAGTAGGGATATCCTCTTATTTGTTTATGGTTGATAAGATACAATTACAAACATGAGTTCACAGTGGTATTGATACATATGGCTGCAATCTTGGTGCTATAAATCTTATTCACATGTTATAGAAGTGACATCTTTCTTATATGATGTAAAGATGACATTGTAATGTTAACAACTTAATCAACTACCACATATGAAAGCCCCAAGTGGGTTAATTCTTATTACTTAGCAACAAAGATAAATGTAACATTACTGATTATAGTCACTTCTTAGAGAGGTAATAAACAATTGAGAAGAAACACAACGTCAAGAATACTATGAATCGTTCATTGAAGGCCGTAGGCATATGAAGTGTAAGTGTAAGGAGGGGGGGGTAGAAGGTTGTATAGGGGGGGGGGATTATAAAATGACTAATGAAATGAATGGGGGACAAAAGGGAAACTAATGAAGGAATAAGAATAAAATATGAAGTGAATGACCTTTTTTTTAAAAAAAAAAAAAAAAGATACACCTATGGTAAATGGCCACTTTTGAATGTTAAAGCTAGGACCAAACATAGCATATGTTAGGGCATTGTGTAGGAATGATGCGTCTAAAGTGAATGGATGGCTTAAGTGTGTATCAGTAAATCATCTGTGTGGATTCTTATATCCTAGTATTATTATCTAATCTGCTTTCAGAAAACACTTGATAATGTCACTTTGAAGCCGAAATCATGATTGTGTAAGTGTAAATATAACACTGTAAAGCAACAGTCTAATGGCGGTACTGACTTTAAAGAATTATATTATGACTGTTTCCCCGCATTATGAAAAAATTGTTGATAGTTACTACTATTACTTGCATTATGCTAATTCGAAGAATTTGCATTTACATTGTTCCCTGGATTCTATCATCTATCTTGTCTGTTTTGTCGGTTACGGCCGTAACGAAAGTTATTTCCGTTGCTGTTGCGTGTATTTCTGTTCTGGCTGTAGTTGTTATTCTGTGTCAAAGCGCAACTGGCATTTGTCTCACCAATCAACTGTTTACCAGCCCGTCCGCCGTAAGTATTATTTGACTGCGTGAAAGTACTATGCTTGCCAGTTCTCGGCTTCACATCCTCTTGGATTAGATCTATTGAATCTATATCGACATAAATTCTTCAAGATTCTGTTATGGAGCAAGAATTAATTTTTCCATAGTTTCTGTGGGAAGTTTTGCCTTCAGAATGCGTAAGATAGCTTTGTGTGTGATGTGCTCGTCCCTATATTTGGCTTTATTTAGATACTTCTCGAAGTATCTGCATAGGCTGCCTGTCTTTATACAGAACGGTTCAGGATTAAATACTTCCTTATGTAAACGTTCCTGTACGCTTCGCGACCCATACTTTGCCAAAAATGCCTTTTCTAACTCTTCGTAGGTCTTACATGTGTCCATTATGTCTGTAGCCAACAGTGCAGCGTCACCCTAAATGTATCCTGACACATAACTCATTTTCTGTGCTTCCATCCATGCCCTGTGTAATATACCTCAAAATCCACGTATAGACACTACAGAGTTCATTGACTTCCTGTCGGGAGAGAACAGTTGAAATTGTCTGTGCTTAAGCATTTTCTCTTCCATCAACATAGTAGCGTAAACATTGTTGTTGGGCGGCGCTACTTGCATTCCGTTAAACTCAATTTCATAGGATGCGAATCATGTCCACTCCTGTAACAAAATTCTAGTGTTGAATTCTGAGTAGGTTCAACCTCACGCTGTTCACTCCGGCACTCCTTTACCAACCCTTGCATTTGTTCGACATCTTTGGAAATGTTTTCCACAGAATGAACTATTTCGTCTTTCCATTGCTTAAAGTTCGTTGCTAATTGATCTTTAATGTCCTTTAAGTCTTCTCTAATACTCTCAGCAATGGGTAAACTTTCGATAGGCAATTTGCTTACCACTTCTTGGATAGTAGCATCCATAAATAGTACCACTTGAGTCTCTTTCTCAGATGCCCATTCGTGTAACTTATTGGAAAATTCCTGTTGTTGTTCGTTAAAATTTTCGCGTACGAGCTTATCACAATCAGAAGCTACATTTGTTACCGTTTCTGTCAATTCTCCACTTCCTCCTGTTTTGACTTCATAGTATGCATTTAGTGTGTCACCTTTTGTAACTCCCAAGAAAGTTGCTTTTGGGCTTCGCACAACTCTGTTATCTCATATGAGATCTGTTGTTGTTGCGTCACTGACGATTGAATAACCACTGACATATCTGTCTGCTTCTGATATAAGTCAACCTGCTGTTGTGCCATGTCTGTTTCCTTTTAACATAGTTTGCACTACAGTTGACATGTCAGTTTGCTTTTGTGACATATCCTCCTGCTTCTGGGATACAGCAAGCACCACTATAGACAAAAGTTTTAGTTGCTCTAAAATCTGAACCATGGGGTTCTTATCTTGCTGAGAAGAAGCTGCTATTTACTCTACAGCAGAATTATCACTCATTTCATGATCGTCTGGAATTTTTTCCTGATCCATCTTTACTGGGCTCTAGTTTTTACTATAACAAATCAAAAAATACATAAAATACCTAAAAGGTTTCACACTTAAATACACTGTAATTTGAAACTACACCTGACAAGAATGAACATATCTTTCTCTATATCTACTTCTGCAACACTGAAAAGAAGTGGAAAATCTAACTACCTCTTCCTATACAGACTGAGAATGTTAATTTCTTTCTACATATAGACCAGACTGAGTAAAAGTTGTTTAATTTTTGTGTGTACCTGCCTTATTCAGCATGCAGTGGTGTGAAGTTATGCGGTGGGGATCGTGACTGCTCTGCTCACCATACCAAACTCCACCATAGCTCAGCGTACATGTAATACACACAATGAAACGATTGGTACAAACACAACAGTTCTTAATTGTTGGCCGTCTTGTACTTGACGCCAATTTAAAGTTCTGATTCTTATTCTCTCTATTATTTAAAGAGCGTTTTATTATTGTGATTGCGTATTATTATTAATTGATCTTTTATTTATGGTTTGGTTTAGCGATTTCTTTTTACTGTTTGCTCCTTTTATTTAAGCTGACTCCTTTCAATTGTGTTTGCTGTGGTTATGAAGTCTATATTGCTTACTGTTCTCCGTAAGTTAAAGAATACGGTAATACCTTATGCGTTTCGCAGCAGCAGATCTCGTTGAGTCTCCTTGCTGCAACTTCTCCACCTGAAATCGCTAAAAATAATTTATTGCTCTACGGAAATCGATCGGTACAGCCAAGTGCTATGCTGTGTCATGTGTATGGAATATGGAGTCCAACTTTGGTTCGTGAATTTATTTAGGTCTTCGGAGAAATATTCTCGATGAATCTAAAAACCGTGTAAAACTGCTGGTTCGCACCATCAAACCACACAACACTTCCGAACGACTTGCGTCTTTATAATCACTCAATATTTCTTTCGAGATGATTAAGGGTTATGGATTCTACACACCTGACACTCATTCTGTGCTTTTATACGTATTTATTTTCTTCAGTACAAGAAAACATAGATTACTGCCTTAATGGCGGCTTCCAACAATCTCCTCTCAATCCGACATAGAAAATCTCTCTTCCAATGTCCAACATGGCATAATTATTTCTTTGCCGTAGGAAATACAGTCTGTATATCTTTGTTATCGAGTTCACACGGAGAAGCTTAAATTCCACAGACTATTTATCTCTCGCTCAGGTATTTTACATTTTTCGTCTTGGAACGCTACTTCCACTAATGGATAGTTGAAAACAATAGCAGCACTTCGTCAGAGAACAGAGAGTAGGATTAATAAAACTGCTATGGGTCATTATGTCTCTGAATAAGTGAAGACCTCATTATCGAATGTGCCACGGAGTATAAGAGAAGCTTCTTACATAATTTTTTTTTACTTCCTTGCACGGGTGTATGTACTAGTTTCGACAGGAAGAAGCTGCCGGCTGCAGATCCACTCGTTACAAGTTATGAAATCAGGCCATGCGATAAACCGCACGTTTGTATTCGTACCATCAAAACGTACGAATACAAACGTGTGGCTTACCCCATAACATGATTTAATAACCTCTGTGGTTGAAGATAGCAACTTAGTCCTGTCCAAACCAGTAATCCATTGTACATGCACACGGTAAAGAGAAACACTCCACATAAGAAACTTTACTGATGTTTAATTAACTGATCACTCTCCTGCGGACAATGTCAGGTAGCTATAACTTTTTACGAAAATCTGCTATGCCGATTTTTCTGGTACCATCGGAATAATTACCCCGTCATCACTAAAATTACCTACCTACGACGAAAGCTACACAATTAAATCACCTGATACTGCGGAGGTAAGCTAACAAGCTAGACCATATTCATTACGAAAAATGAATTTGGAGTGTATGTTGCTAGTTATGAAATCTGTGTTGCTTATGAATTAGAAGAAAAGTTGAAATCCATGGAAAAATACTTTATGAGGAAAGGGGTCATCACTAACAAACGAAACATTTCATCAAGGAATTGCATGATTTTACTTCATAACAGAAGAAAAGAAAGCGACACATAAACGGAAAAAGAGCAAATGATTTTTGGTTCTTAGTTATCTGGTATAAATGGTGTTCCACATTTAGTACATACGCCAACTGCTTGTTAATTGTTTCACGATGATAGACTGCTCTGTCAGATGCGTACAGTGGTAAGGCAGGGACTAAAAAATCTATTTAGTTGTTATGTTACTGCTGTTCAATGAACCCCCACATCAGTCTGTAAGCTTTAGGAGCGCCTCTGCTCAGATTAGTCAGCATTCGCAGTTCTTGCGGTGGAAAACAATTTTTATATGGCGTGGTCAGAAACAGTCTGAACAGCTTATAAGGCTGTTGCAGGGTAGGTTGTGCTGAGAAATAACTGTCAAGAAAAAACTTCGGCACGCTGCGCCGTTTCCGAGTTAATTAGCATTGTAGTTAGCATCAGGTCGTTAAGCGACAAAAGTCAAGGGGCCCGCCAGAGAAGGTGTTCCCTAATGTGAGCTTCGTTTGGTTTCGTGCAACCGAACAAAAGGGTAGCACAGGAATTTGACCTGGGACGGTAGTAAGGATCGAGCCCGAGTAACTTGCTGTGCAGTCTTCTGCGTTGTCACCTACGCTATGAGAACAACTGACATTAATTTTATCTGACGGGCTGTTTGAATTAGCGCACGCTACGGCCTGATTGGCTGACTTCAATGCCAGTTAACTCTGAGACGACGCAAAGTATCGAATTTTTTGTTAACAGCTATTTCTCAGCATAACCTACCCTGCAACAGCTTTACAACATTCTTTCTGATCACCCTGTACACCGTCTTTTCTCTCATCCTAATGTAGATTGAGGCTTAAGAGAACCGCATGGGAAGAAGGATACTGAAGTAATGATGTGATAATGTACCTTCGAAGATAATGTGCGTTGTAAGGTCTCTCAGGGTGTAGATTTCACGATACTGAATATCACAAGATATAGTTTTGATATGTCTAAAAAAGGCATTCACAAAATTTTTACGGGGAATAAAGCATCAGACTGGTAACTCCCAAAAAAATGGTAGGTAATATAAAAGGCACTTCGATTGGTTGACGAAAAAGTGAAGTGTAAATACGTTCAGGGAGAGAAAGAATTACAGTGATTTAGAGGGGTTAGACAAAAATAAGGAAACACCACAAGCAATACATGCCTTAACGTAAATACCGATGCTAGCGAAGCCTGCCGGTTGCGCTGTTGTATTTGACCACGAACTACCTGTGCAGCGCTTTCGATATGTTGCAACTCTCAGTCGTCGTCAGAACAGTACTCTGTGAGCGCATTATGACGGAGCTAAGTGAAGCCGTACGTCGGCAAATTGGTGGTCCTCCTACGGTGGGTGATTCCGTAACCAGGTGAGCCGAAGTGTTTGGTGTTTCAACAGATACCGTACCGAAGATTTATTTCGCATACAGGGAAAGAGGAAATCCTTCATCCACTATGTCACAACGCTGACGAAAAGATACGTTGAGTCATCGTGACGGATGTCAGTGTAGAGGTTTATGACTCAAAATAAGAGGACGAAAACTAGAAAAGTCATGCAGAACTGATTTTCACATTCAAGAACCCTGTCAGCACCAAAACACCACAGAGGGAGCTACCTAATCTGACAGTTGCCGAAGAGCTGGAATTTTAAAACTTCTCATAAGTAACCCAAATGCCCGTTACATGAAAAGGTGGTACCGGAGCCGTAAAACCTGGACCGTGGGGTAATGCAGGAATGTCCTTTGGTCAGATGAGTTCTGTTTCACAGTGATTCCAACTTTTGGTCGGGTTCGCGTCGTAAGAACAAAACATAGTGGGAGTTCGGTGAGGATCTGGACAGTCCTACCGCGGCATTCCAAGGACCCCAAGAATACCTTCCAGCGTCGCATTACTGCCAATGACTATGTGACCATTATGGCTGATTGGCCCATCACATGGTACAATTTTTGTTCCCCAATGGATATGCCGTGTTCCAAGATGACAGAGCCTCTGTTCGCACAGCTCGCATCGTCAGCAGGACTGGTTTTGTGAGCACGAGGATAAATTGTCCCATCTCTACTGGCTACCGCTGTTACCAGATCAAAATATTATTGAGCCTTTGTGGACTGCTTTGGTCACGAGGGTGCATGATCACTATCCACCTCATCATCATTGTCTGAACTTACCACTAGCAGAAAATATGGTATAACATTCATTTGGAAACCATATGGGATCTGTGTTTATCCTTTCCGAGGTGGCTGGAAGATTCTTTGAATGTCAACGATTCTGTACACCGTATTAGGTATGGTAACGTGTTTTTGCTGTTCCCTTAGTTTTGTCCACACCCTATAAGCCACTTAGGAATTAAATCAGTGGGATATACAAGAAAATTAAAATGTAATGCCGGAAAAGAAAATGTGATGGAATGGTGAAGGATACTGCTTCCCAAGAATAGATTCAATATACAGAAAATTATGAACAACATTCGAGGAATTTAAAACCAAAGACATCAACACGAAGAGTGCGGGAGGAATTCTGTTTTAAAACACAAAACAGAGAGCAGATGATGTGAAGAGTCCTCTGAGAGCTTATGCCAAAATTTGGAGTATCATAACAGAATATGATGTGGTTGTCCTTTTGAAGGACCAAGGAATTCCACGGAAGTCAGATTTTGACAGATATTTGGAACAGTTGTGATCAAGCAAGGAGGAAGAAACAACTGTATCAGGGGAAGCTCTAAACTTATTAGGAGCAATAGCTACCAATTCATTACATACGTTGCTGTATAGTACCTATGGAACTGGAGACAATCTATTAGACTATCGAAGTAATATCATTCACACAATCCTGTAATAGCAAGAGCAGATAAATGCGAGGAATCGTTCACAGTAATCTGGAAATATCATGTATCCACAGAAGTTGCTAACGAGAACTGTACAAAGAAAACGGGAAGAAATTACAGATTCTTTAGACTATAATCAGCTCCGCTTTGGGAAAGATAAAGGCGCCACTGAAGGAGATCCGATGGTCCACTTGATAATGGAAGAACGACATATAAAAAGTTAAAACACTTTCATAGGATTTGTCGAAATAGAAAGAGCGTCGCCGTTTTGAACTTGGATATAACGTGCCGAATCCTCAGAGAAATAGGTATTCGCTGTAAGTTTAAATGGGTAATATGGAAGATTTATGAGAACTGAAAGGAAAAAATAACAGTGGAATACTAAGAGAATAGTTCTCGAATTGAAAAGGCAAGGATACAGAATTTCTTCTGTACTGTGCAACATTATCATCGAAGAAGCAGTAAAGGGAGTCTTAACGGCATTAGCACAATGTTAACACCGGTTCACGTCAAATCACCGAAGTTAAGCGGGGTTGGGTTTCGGTAGGACTTGGATGGGTCACCATCAGGATTTGCTGACTGCTGTTTGCAAGCAGGGAGCACTTAGCCCTTGTGAGGCGAATTGAGGAGGTACTTAACAGAGAAAACTGACAGCGGTCGGATGAGCGGTGTGCTGACCATATGCTCCTCTGTACCCGCAGCCAGAGACGCCTGTCGAAAGAGGATGACACGGCAAGTGGACGGCGATTAAAGGAAGTATGGAGTTATTCATAATATGACTGAGTGAAAATCAAAGGACCTATATAGAAATGACAAATCAGTGAACAGAGAATCTCTTTCAAGTTGAACTGGTAATACGTGCTGTGGGGTAGTTGTATATTACAGCACTAGAAGGCTGACATATCGAATCTTGGCGTATAATGGAGAGAAGTCCTTGAATTCGCTGAATGTGTGTAAAGAGTGACTGATCAGCGATAATTTCGTACCAAATATCAGGTAAGGGATACAACAGCCAAAACAATCCACGAATGGCGGAAAGCAATCCGAGAGAGAAGCTGCTTATGTGGTGCGAAGAAAGCAGGTCAGCTGGAATCATGAGCAGAAAAGCTGGAACGTGTGCCGTAATAATCAGTCAGGAACACGAAAAAATATCGACGACACGTGTAAGCAGAGTACGAAAGATTGTGCAATCAAACGTCAGGCGTATTCTATGCAAACGTCTACGTGTAAAATCATGACAACTGCAGTTGCAACATGCGCTGACGGCTCTGAACCAGGACCTTCATTCTGACTTTGCAGTTACTTGCAGCGGCCATTGGAAGATAACGATTATTCACAGACGTTCATTTTTGGCGACGAAGTCAGGTTTGATAGATCTGAAAAGGTAAATCACCATAAGAACGTGTTTAGAGCACACTATATCCACGCAAAGTTGTGGAACATATTCATGATTATTCTAAAGTTAATGTATCCAGAGCTATATCCTCCTCAAAAATTGAAAGTCAATTTTTCTTTGGGTAGAAGACTGTGACTGGTTTCCTGTACCCTGACATCCGGTAGCAATGGTTTATGGTTGTTACAGTTGAGAAAGTCTTGGCAGGCCTCATCGTACCCATCAGGAACCTGGGCACCCACCTCTTTTTCGTAAGAAAGAAAAATGTGTACTGGGAGTAGGACTGAGGATATAATATAAAACTTGCATTTCCCCTACTGTACTACGTACCCAGCTGAAAGTTATTTGTAATAATGGCCGAAATGTTGACTCAGTGTTGTATAACATCATTAGATTCACAACACGCTAATGTGTAGGAATGTTCTTCTTAGCATTCGTTTTCAGTGTTAATGCTTATAGACTGATTTCTTATATTGTAGCTGTTCCATACAATGTTAAATAATTCTGCGGTCTTAAACTTTCTACTTCCTCTGTTTTCATTGGATCTCAAGAAATATTGTTCGGTTTCGGGATTTTTAGGTGTCGTATTGAATTCATATTCTTCAAATTACGGAGCATAATGCAGACAGAAATGAACGTTTTTATAAGAACGGTATGAGAACGTGATGTTACGTCGTCAAATGATTACTGTGTTGCCATTTCGTTGTTCGAGGTGATCTTATCAAAGAGCAAGGAAAAATGAAACTGCAGTTAGTTTTCATTGAGTCTGAAAAACCAAATAAACGAAGTAATACATTTTATTAATAGGCTGAGTGATTTGACAATAGTGAAAACTTTCGTATTATGATCTCGTTGGAAAGGGAACAGTGAAGTTAAAATCTTTGCTCAGATCGGAATTAGTGCACCGCGGACGAGCATTCGTTTTTTCTTACCTACTCTTCTTCCTCTTGTTATTCTTGAGCGGTGCAAATCTTCTCGCTCGGCTACTATTACTGAGACTGATAATGCCTTGAAAAGCGGAAGTTATGGGGTTACGCTTGACGTTGATCGTAGCAAATATAAAGTGCTGTAGCCCGCCCAATTCATTTAAGTTTGTCGGCTTCCATGGCCGGAATCATTTTGGGTAAAATAATGTTGGGTATTGGGCCGCGTCACTGTGACTACTAAAAGAGCTACATCACCGACTTTTCGACCGACATGCTGCTGTTCTGAACAGGAGGTTCACTCTGCGATTTAACAAGTTTAGTTAGTCACAGTTCTGCTATATACGATACTGCAGCTCCTGTGTCGTTCATAAGTACGATGGAATGTTCCTTCTCACAAGAATGCATGTCTGAAGGAACTGTGCGTCGTACGTTTGAACAAGAGGGCACTGCAATATCGTATTGCAGACACTGGGCAGGCTACTTTCAATTAAAATATCTCCCCTGTGTGACAATATACATAGTGGCTGCACGAGCGCAACTTGTAGAGTCGTGGTTGACGACATACGGAACTTTCAGTATGACCGTGAAGTGTGCTCGGATAGCCGATGGTAAGGCAACCGCTCGATATAAGCGGGATATCTGGGTTCCATTCCCGGTCTGGCACAAATGTTCACTGTCGTCATTCCATTAAATTGCTGATGGTTTTCCATATTCGCAACTGCGAATACATTTCATGTAGTTCTGTTATGCTATGAGAGTTCAATTACCTAGTCGTGTATTTTGTGTACTGTTCTTGACCAGTCCACCCCATCCGCTCACTGCTTGTTGTTAGCTGATTCCGGATGAAGGAAGGTTCGGATAAGAATGGATCACTGATCTGAGCTATTGCACTCGGCAATAGAGATTAACTACTGCTTATTTCTTCTAGTAGTGCAAATTCACTTCTTCCTTGAATTCATTTGTTTAATACCCTCCTGTTTAATCTCAGCTTGGTATATGTTTCTCCAATAATTGTTCTAACTAGTGATTCCATCTTAGGTCGCTTCGTATGGTTACTCTTAGGTATTTTAAGGTTGTTACGGTGTTCAGCGATTTATTTTTTATTTATTTTTCACTAAACTTTTCAATCCCTCCTCTTATAGCGCAGGGCGGGTTGCTCGAAGGGATCATCCATTGGTTTATGTTATTCTGTTGGCGTCTTTATTATTTACCTGTGATCATGATACAAGTGTAGTGACCCCTATTCGCCTTTTTCACAAAACACTTTATATTTGCTCAAGTC
Source organism: Schistocerca piceifrons (assembly GCF_021461385.2). NCBI lineage: Eukaryota > Metazoa > Arthropoda > Insecta > Orthoptera > Acrididae > Schistocerca > Schistocerca piceifrons. Next base: position 674,069,271 of record NC_060140.1, on the reverse strand, counting down.
CAGGGTCAAGTGCCAGTCTACATTTACATCTCCGCAAGCTACCTTACGGTTAAAGGAGGGCACTTTCTGCAACATCGTCACTTTCCCCTTTTCCTGTTCCGTTTCACTTACGGAGTAGTTCGCCGGAAGAACGACTGCTGATAAGCCTCCGTATAAGATCTAATTCCTTCAATTTTACCTTCATTGTGTTATCGCGGATATTTATTGACTCTTCTAGGAATTTCATGAAAGGAAGCTTGGTCCAGTATAAGCTATAATGTTAACGTTCGTTATTATATCGTACTATTTGCTAATTTCGACCATCATCCATTTTCAAACACCTGAAATAAATCATCGTGGAAGAACTTCGCAGCCGTTGCAAACATCGTCATCTATAAACAGCACATTACACTGCACGTATTAATATAACCGCATTACATTGGAAAAATCCTACTTACATGAAAGATCCCACGCATTAATTAAATCATCAGATTCTGTTAGCTTACACGTACAAAACCAGATGCTATATTCAATAATTACATTAGGACCAAATCCACATCAATTACTTTACGACATCACGTGTCAGATATTGATGACTGTACTCTAAGAACTGTAGGTGGACATGGGGGTTGGTCGCCGGAGGTCAGTTCAAGGCGAGGCTCAACACTGAAGGCACTGCTGCTACAGTCAATGAGATCCCAGTCCGAAGAGATACCTGGAGATACCCAGCACAGCGGTGGGTTTCCAACCTTACTGTTGCCCGACATGCTGCCCGACAACCAGGGGTGCCATTTCTTTTCATAGCAGGACCTCTTTCGTTGTCATCACATTACAAGCCGATATTCTACGCCCGGTTTTGTTGCCCTCCGTGGAAAGCTATCTTGGGATTACATTTCTGCAAGATAATGCCCGAGCGCACGGCTAGAGTTTCTGCTGTTGTCTCCGTTCTTGCTAAACTCTACCTTGGCCAGCAAGGTGGCAGTACCTCTACTCAGTTGAGAACGCTGGAACATTATGGGCAGGGCCCTCCAACCAGCTAGGTGTTTGACGTCGCTATGCGCCAACTGGACAGAAATTGACACGATGCTCTCAGGAGAGCACACAACAATTGTATCAATCAATGCCAAGTCAAACAACTGTTGCGAAACATCCAGTGGTGGACCAACGCTTTAATGACTTGCTCAGTTTGTGAAGCTCTTTCTTCTGAATAAATGGTATCACTTTTCTGACAACGTAATCACTTGTTTGTTTGTACATAGTGGTTTCATTCCCTTTCGTATAATCCTTCATGGTGTGTCTTTTCTTTTTTGTCTTATGGTGCGTATAGAAGATCTCCAAAGGTAAAAATCTTATTAACCAATGTATCAGCTAATATAACATACATGACAGGGCAGCAAACAAACGGTATCTGCGATAAGAAATGTAAGAAACAATATTGGCTACACGACGTAATTCGTGAATTGTGTTATCATAATACCAGAAAACAAAAATACTAAGACCCTTTAGGAGTCAGATTAACATAAATCCGAAGTACCGACGTAAGATGAAGTTGAAACATGAAAATGAATATCTGAGAACCAGCAAGGACGGAACAAACAGTATGACGCCGCATGAAAGCGACGAGAACATCGAAATATTAACTATTTAAAAACTAACGTGATACTTTTAAAAAGATAAAATCTGCAAAAATGCTTAGTCAAGATCACTGTAGGGTACGTTATTCGACAAATATAAATATGCTGAAACATTACTTTCAAAATCAAGTATATGCATCTTACATTAACCAAATACATACAGTAGTAACGTATGACATTACTCGAAGAAAAATATATGGTAGGTAAGTAGCGAACTTAGGAAATCACAGATGAAAATTATTCCATGATTCAAATGGAGTAAAAGTATCATATAATACAAACTACATATTAAGAGAAAACAAGGGTTCAATGAAAGTGGCTAGCGTTGCTACCTCTGGATCACTGGGTCACGGGTTCGATTCCTGGCCGGGTTGGGAATTTTCGGTGTCCGGGGACTGGGTGTTTGTGTTGTCCTCATCATTTCGTCATAATCCTCATCGTTCGTGACTGTAGCTAGACTGGACTGTGAAAATAATTGGACTGAGTAAAAATTGGGACTTTGTACGGGCGTTGACGACCGCGCAGTTGAGCGCGCCACAAATCTAAAATCATCATCTCTTCAATGAAAGCAGCATTTAGTAACTTTTTTAAAAACAGAAAGTACCAAAAGCATGTTTACGCATCCTACCGTAAGAAAAATACATGGAAACACATCAGTTTATTGGAAGAAAAATGTATCGTAACCACACAGCAAAGCTAGGAAACTATAAAAAAAAAAAAAATTATTCCATGCTGCACAGCCAGTAAAAGTACCGTCTAATGCAAACTTCATATTAAGAGAATACAGGGTGTCAATTTGTTTTTAAAGTAGGAGGTGCCAAAGGATAAAAACCTAATATCTATCTGCCAGTAAAACATGCAAGGTGGGGCTGCAGCCATACAGAACCCGCGATAAGAAGTGTAGGAGACAGTACCGGTTAAACTATGTAACAAACGACGTAAAGCATATCCTGTTATGTGTATTCTGTTATCAATACTAATATTATAAATGCGAAAGTAACTTTGTTCGTCACCTTTCACGACCAAACCACTTGACCGATTTTGATAAAATGTGATACTGAAATATAGTAGACATAGGCTACTTTAGAAAGTGTGTAGTATAGGATATTTTTTTATTTCAGGAATGTTACGTTTTCGTGGAAAATACTTATCCCTTGAAAAAGCTATTTACTAGTTGGCTTTTCACTTTATCAAATTTGTGAAAGTGTTTTTATTGGTTCATGTGTTCGATGCAATAAATCAATGCTTATACATTCATCAATGTGTTTATTCCATACTTTCACACAAAAAATATTTGAAAGTGTCCCTGCGCGTTACGTAATCATGAATAAACCACAGAGTCCATTTCCGTGATATATGGTGTGCAGATAGCTTGGATGCTGAGGAAGAACAAAGACTGCTTTAGAATGAAAAAAAAATTAGAACCCTGAGAGGGTCAAGTATGGAGAGAAACATCTTTTTCTACATCAGTGAACGTGAACCATGTTAGAAAATTTTTTGTATAATGCACACATTGTATAATATACAGCTACTTCAGTGGTACAATTCATACTTGTGGGGCAGGAGGACAGCGCACATCACGAGCTAAGCTTACCCGAAACGTGAACAAGCAGAGCTGTGAAGGTATCTGTCACCGTTGCACATACAATGACTACTGATGTACGAGTGCATCCACAGGTAACAGGCAAAAACTAAAACAACCTTAGAGGTCAATTCAGTATGGATCCAAAATACCAAGGACAGATGACGTTGAAAAATGAGATTAGTATCTGTGAAACCGAAAGGCTCGGAACGAGGAGTATGAGGCCACATCAAACTAAGACGGACATCGAAATACACCTGAAAAGTAATCTCACGTATAAAGAAAAAAAAAAAGATTATGTGTGACAAAAAGACAGGTTTTATAATGCATGAGTGTACTGTGTATGGAATCAACAATAAATTAAAGGTTGGTAGACCCATTGCAGTTAAGATGGGTAAGGAAGATACTTCGGTAGTTTAGAACAAGGGAGATTATCACATGATAGCTGAGGAATTTAGGGAGCAAAATAACTGATGTTGATCGAAGTAGACAGGATATAAAATGTAGGCTGGCAATGGTAAGGAAAGCGTTTCTGAAGAAGAGAAATTTGTTAACACCGACTGTAGATTTATTTATGTGTCAGAAAGTCTTTTCTGAAAGTATTTGTATGGAGTGTAGCCATGTATGGAAGTGAAACGTAGACGATAAGTAGGTTAGACAAAAAGAGAATAGAAGATTTCGAAACGTGGTGCTACAGAGGAATGCCGAAGATTAGATGGGTAGATCACATAACTAATGAGGAGGTATTGAATAGAATTGGGGAGAAGTGAAATTTGTGGCACAACTTGACTATAAGAAGGGATCGGTTGGTAGGACATATTCTGAGGCATCAAGGGATCACCAATTTAGTATTTGGGGGGGGGGGGCAGCATGGAGGTTAAAAATCGTAGAGGGAGACCAAGAGATGAATACACTAAGCAGATTCAGATGGATGTAGGTTGCAGTAAGTGCTGGGAGATGAAGAAGCTTGCACAAGATAGAGTAGCATGGAGAGCTGCATCAAACCAGTCTCAGGACTGAAGACCACAACAATAACAACGAGGAATTTTTTTAGTAAAGATAACATCACGAAACTCTATAAGAATCACACTAATAAATTCGATGCTCAGATAAAAAGGGTGGTTACATGATGCATTTTAGTATTGTCAGATAAAGAAAAGAGAGAAAACATTGTTTTGAATGTTAACGCTCCAAGACTTAAAGCTCACACAAAGCAACATAACATTCAGACAGTTGTAAATTTTATTGACTTCCTGTCCTACAACTTAACCAGGAAATTAGATTCCCGTATTAGGGAATATTACACATCTGAGGCTAAGCATAATATAAAGAATTCTGCCAAGTTTGCAGAACATGTTAAACACACACAGGTACCAGAGTGGAGAAAAATACTTTCTTTTGATACTGTTCAGGTGCACCCTAATGTGCCAATAGTGGAAACCATTGAAAATGTGAGGTATGCTACGCTGCCGCACTATATCGTATTTCTACTGTGATAGCTAGAGCATACCGTAATGTGGAGGTACAGACAAGCTTGCATATGCAAAATCAAATATACAGGCATCTTTGTCTTAACACCCACAAGGCAGAAGTACTGAAACAATCTATTATCTACAAAGCACCTACAAGGCAGAAGTCAGTTGTGACAGTTAAAAGTATTATGTGGGACAGACGGGGATAAACATTGTAACTAGGTTGAGGGACCACCGGAGTATTAGTAGTAATTATACATTGTTGCTTAGCGAACACTTACACGCTAGTATACATATTGCAAATGCCCTTAATACCATAGAATTTGTACATATCACTATTAAGGGTAGATTAATAAGTATTCACGAAGAGAAGAAAATTTATGCACCTTTTAACACAAATACAAAGTTTGAAAAAACTATTACCTGCAGAATTTTGATGAGGTATTACGTATGAATATCAAGAGATCAGATGGAAACCCTGTTCTAAGCAAAGAAGGGAAAGCAGAAAGGTGGAAGGAGTATACAGTGAGTCTATACAAGGGCGATGTACTTGAGGACAATATTATGGAAATGGAAGAGGATGTAGATGAAGATGAAATGGAAGATATGATACTGCGTGAAGAGTTTGACAGAGCACTGAAAGACCTAAGTCGAAACAAGGCCCCAGGAGTAGACAACATTCCATTAGAACTACTGATAACTTTCGGTGAGTCAACCATGACAAAACTCTACCATCTGGTGAGCAAGATGTATGAGACAGGCGAAATACCCTCAGGCTTCAAGAAGAATATAATAATTTCAATCCCAAAGAAAGCAGGAGCGGACAAATGTGATAATTACCGAACTGTCAGTTTAGTAAGCCACGCCTGCAAAACACTAACACGAATCCTTTACAAACGAATGGAAAAACTGATAGAAACCGACCTCAGGGAGGATCAGTTAGGATTCCGTAAAAATGTTGGAACACATGAGGTAATACTGACCTTATGACTTACCTTAGAAAATAGATTAAGGAAAGGCAAACCTACGTTTCTAGCATTTGTAGACTTAGAGAAAGCTTTTGACAATGTTGACTGGAATAATGTCTTTCAAATTCTGAAGGTGGCAGGGGTAAAATACAGGCAGCGAAAGCCTATTTGCGATTTGTAGAGAAAATAGCCCCCCCCCCCATGAACCATGGACCTTGCCGTTGGTGGGGAGGCTTGCTTGCCTCAACGATACAGATAGCCGTACCGTAGGTGCAACCATAACGGAGGGGTATCTGTTGAGAGGCCAGACAAACATGTGGTTCCTGAAGAGGGGTACCAAACTTTTGAGTAGTTGCAAGGGCAACAGTCTGGATGATTGACTGATCCGGCCTTGTAAAACTAACCAAAATGGCCTTGCTGTTCTGGTACTGCGAACAGCTGACAGCAAGGGGAAACTACAGCCATAATTTTTCCCGAGGGCATTCAGCTTTACTCTATGATGAAATGATGATGGCGTCCTCTTGGGTAAAATATTCCTGAGGTAAAATAGTCCCTCATTCGGATCTCCGGGCGGGGATTACTCAACAGGATGTCGTTATCAGAAGAAAGAAAGCCGGCGTTCTACGGATCGGAGTGTGGATTGTCAGATCCCTTAATCGGGCGGGTAGGTTAGAAAATTTAAAAAGCGAAATGGATAGGTTAAAGTTAGATATAGTGGGAATTAATGAAGTTCGGTGGCAGGAGGAGCAAGACATTTGGTCAGGTGAATACAGGTTCATAAATATAAAATCAAATAGGGGTAATGCAAAAGTAGGTTTAATAAAAAAAAATGGCTCTGAGCACTATGGGACTTAACATCTTAGGTCATCAGTCCCCTAGAACTTAGAACTACCTAAACCTAACTAACCTAAGGACATCACACAACACCCAGCCATCACGAGGCAGAGAAAATCCCTGACCCCGCCGGGAATCGAACCCGGGAACTCGGGCGAGTAGGTTTAATAACGAAGAAAAAATAGGAGTATGGATAAGCTACCACAAACAGTATAGTGAACTCATCATTGTGGCCAAGATAGACACGAAGCCCACGCCTACTACAGTAGGACAAGTTTATATGCCAACTAACTCAGCAAATGACGAAAAAATTGATGATATGTGTGATGAGATAAAAGAAATTCTTCAGGTAGTGAAGAGAGACGAAAATTTAATAGTCGTGGGTGACTGGGTTTCGAGAGTGGGAAAAGGGAGAGAAGGAAACATAGTAGGTGAATATGGATTGGGCTAAGAAATGAAAGAGGAAGCCGCCTGGTAGAATTTTGCGCAGAGCATAACAAAATCATAGCTAACACTTGGTTCAAGAATCATGAAAGAAGGTTGTATACATGGAAGAAGCCTGGAGATACTAGAAGGTATCAGATAGATTATATAATGGTAAGACAGAGATTTAGGAACCAGGTTTTAAATTGTAAGACATTTCCAGGGGCAGATGTGGACTCTGACCACAATCTATTGGTTATGAACTGTAGATCAAAACTGAAGAAACTGCAAAAAGGTGGGAATTTAAGGACATGGGACCTGGATAAAACGAAAGAACCAGAGGCTGTACAGGGCACAGGGTACAGGTGTGCTCCCTGCCGCCGTTGGATAAGCAGCTGCAGCAGCAAGTCGTATACTCCTAGCTCACTCATTTGTTACATAGTTTAATTCTTAATTTCTTTGCGTGTTTTTGGTACTTGCATTGTTTAATTCATAAATTTCTGGCGTATTATAGTATTTGAGAGTGTAGCATCGCGTTTTAGTACCTGAATAGTGTAAATTCGCGTAGTCTCCTTCCGCCGACGAGCAGTGTCAGCAGTGCGCAAGTAGCAGCATTACTGCATTTACTAGGCGATCTTGTATTTTAATAACCGTTTAAATTTTGCCGATTTGTTTCCGCTCTCTGTAGATTAGTTCAGACGTTCTTTGCAAAACAGTTTTTAGCATGGATAGGGACTGCAACTGCTGTGTTCGGATGCAGGCTGAGTTGGCATCCTTTCGCTCCCAGCTTCATGCAGTGTTGGCTTCGGTCACACAGCTTGAGGCTGTTGCCAATGGGCATCACTGAGGGGGTCCGGATGGGGGTTTGTCGGGAAGGGCCAGCTCGTCCCACGCATCCCCTAATCGGACTACGACTGTGGTTGCCCGGGATACTGCCCGCATTGAGGCTGATCCCTCACCTGTGGCAGAGTGGGAGGTCGTCTCAAGGTGTGGCAGGGGGCGAAAGACATTCTGGACGGCTGAACTGAAGGCCTCTCCAGTTTGTCTGACGAACCAGTTTCAGGCTCTGTCTCAGGCTGATACTGATCTTCGGCCTGACATGGCTGCTTGTCCTGTTCCAGAGGTTGCCCCTCAGTCTGCAAGATCCGGGCGGTCGCAGAGGGTGGGCTTACTGGTAGTTGGGAGCTCCAACGTCAGGCGCGTAATGGGGCCCCTTAGGGAAATGGCAGCAAGAGAGGGGAAGAAAACCAATGTGCACTCCGTGTGCATACCGGGGGGAGTCATTCCAGATGTGGAAAGGGTCCTTCCGGATGCCATGAAGGGTACAGGGTGCACCCATCTGCAGGTGGTCGCTCATGTCGGCACCAATGATGTGTGTCGCTATGGATCGGAGGAAATCCTCTCTGGCTTCCGGCGGCTATCTGATTTGGTGAAGACTGCCAGTCTCGCTAGCGGGATGAAAGCAGAGCTCACCATCTGCAGCATCGTCGACAGGACTGACTGCGGACCTTTGGTACAGAGCCGAGTGGAGGGTCTGAATCAGAGGCTGAGACGGTTCTGCGACCGTGTGGGCTGCAGATTCCTCGACTTCCGCCATGGGGTGGTGAGGTTTCGGGTTCCGCTGGATAGGTCAGGAGTCCACTACACGCAACAAGCGGCTACACGGGTAGCAGGGGTTGTGTGGCGTGGGCTGGGCGGTTTTTTAGGTTAGATGGCCTTGGGCAAGTACAGAAAGGGCAACAGCCTCAACGCGTGCGGGGCAAAGTCAGGACATGCGGGGACCAAGCAGCAATAGGTATTGTAATTGTCAACTGTCGAAGCTGCGTTGGTAAAGTACCAGAACTTCAAGCGATGATAGAAAGCACCGAAGCTGAAATCGTTATAGGTACAGAAAGCTGGCTTAAGCCAGAGATAAATTTTGCCGAAATTTTTACAAAGGTACAGACGGTGTTTAGAAAGGATAGATTGCATGTAACCGGTGGTGGAGTGTTCGTCGCTGTTAGTAGTAATTTATCCTGTAGTGAAGTAGAAGTGGATAGTTCCTGTGAATTATTGTGGGTGGAGGTTACACTCAACAACCGAGCTAAGTTAATAATTGGCTCCATTTTACCGACCTCCCGACTCAGCAGCATTAGTGGCAGAACAACTGAGAGAAAATTTGGAATACATTTCACATAAATTTTCTCAGCATGTTATAGTCTTAGGTGGAGATTTCAATTTACCAGATATAGACTGGGACACTCAGATGTTTAGGACGGGTGGTGGGGACAGAGCATCGAGTGACATTATACTGAGTGCACTATCCGATAATTACCTCGAGCAATTAAACAGAGAACCGACTCGTGGAGATAACATCTTGGACCTACTGATAACAAACAGACGCGAACTTTTCGACTCTGTATGTACAGAACAGGGAATCAGTGATCATAAGGCCGTTGCAGCATCCCTGAATATGGAAGTTAATAGGAATATAGAAAAAGGGAGGAAGGTTTATCTGTTTAGCAAGAGTAATAGAAGGCAGATTTCAGACTACCTAACAGATCAAAACGAAAATTTCTGTTCCGACACTGACAATGTTGAGTGTTTATGGAAAAAGTTCAAGGCAATCGTAAAATGCGTTTTAGACAGGTACGTGCCGAATAAAACTGTGAGGGACGGGAAAAAACCCACCGTGGTACAACAACAAAGTTAGGAAACTACTGCGAAGCAAAGAGAGCTTCACTCCAAGTTTAAACGCAGCCAAAACCTCTCAGACAAACAGAAGCTAAACGATGTCAAAGTTAGCGTAAGGAGGGCTATGCGTGAAGCGTTCAGTGAATTCGAAAGTAAAATTCTATGTACCGACTTCACAGAAAATCCTAGGAAGTTCTGGTCTTACGTCAAATCAGTAAGTGGCTCGAAACAGCATATCCAGACACTCCGGGATGATGATGGCATTGAAACAGAGGATGACACGCGTAAAGCTGAAATACTAAACACCTTTTTCCAAAGCTGTTTCACAGAGGAAGACCGATCTGCGGTTCCTTCTCTAAATCCTCGCACAAACGAAAAAATGGCTGACATCGAAATAAGTGTCCAAGGAATAGAAAAGCAACTGGAATCACTCAATAGAGGAAAGTCCACTGGACCTGACGGGATACCAATTCGATTCTACACAGAGTACGCGAAAGAACTTGCCCCCCTTCTAACAGCCGCAAGTCTCTAGAGGAACGGCGGGTTCCAAATGATTGGAAAAGAGCACAGGTAGTCCCAGTCTTCAAGAAGGGTCGTCGAGCAGATGCGCAAAACTATAGACCTATATCTCTGACGTGTATCTGTTGTAGAATTTTAGCACATGTTTTTTGCTCAAGTATCATGTCGTTTTTGGAAACCCAGAATCTACTATGTAGGAATCAACATGGATTCCGGAAACAGCGATCGTGTGAGACCCAACTCGCTTTATTTGTTCATGAGACCCAGAAAATATTAGATACAGGCTCCCAGGTAGATGCTATTTTTCTTGACTTCCGGAAGGCGTTCGATGCAGTTCCGCACTGTCGCCTGATAAACAAAGTAAGAGCCTACGGAATATCAGACCAGCTGTGTGGCTGGATTGAAGAGTTTTTAGCAAACAGAACACAGCATGTTGTTATCAATGGAGAGACGTCTACAGACGTTAAAGTAACCTCTGGCGTGCCACAGGGGACTGTTATGGGACCATTGCTTTTCACAATATATATATATAAATGACCTAGTAGATAGTGTCGGAAGTTCCATGCGGCTTTTCGCGCATGATGCTGTAGTATACAGAGAAGTTGCAGCACTAGAATATTGTAGCGAAATGCAGGAAGATCTGCAGCGGATAGGCACTTGGTGCAGGGAGTGGCAACTGTCCCTTAACATAGACAAATGTAATGTATTGCGAATACATAGAAAGAAGGATCCTTTATTGTATGATTATATGATAGCGGAACAAACACTGGTAGCAGTTACTTCTGTAAAATATCTGGGAGTATGCGTGCGGAACGATTTGAAGTGGAATGATCATATAAAATTAATTGTTGGTAAGGCGGGTACTAGGTTGAGATTCATTGGGAGAGTGCTTAGAAAATGTAGTCCATCAAGGTGGCTTACAAAACACTCGTTCGACTTATACTTGAGTATTGCTCATCAGTGTGGGATCCGTACCAGATCGGTTTGACTGAGGAGATAGAGAAGATCCAAAGAAGAGCGGGGCGTTTCGTCACAGGGTTATTTGGTAACCGTGATAGCGTTACGGAGATGTTTAATAAACTCAAGTGGCAGACGCTGCAAGAGAGGCGCTCTGCATCGCGGTGTAGCTTGCTCGCCAGGTTTCGAGAGGGTGCGTTTCTGGATGAGGTATCGAATATATTGCTTCCCCTTACTTATACCTCCCGAGGAGATCACGAATGTAAAATTAGAGAGATTAGAACGCGCACGGAGGCTTTCAGACAGTCGTTCTTCCCGCGAACCATACGCGACTGGAACAGGAAAGGGAGGTAATGACAGTGGCACGTAAAGTGCCCTCCGCCACACACCGTTGGGTGGCTTGCGGAGTATAAATGTAGATGTAGATGTAGGGTTTCAGGGAGAGTATAAGGGAACGAGCGACAGGAATGGGGGAAAGAAGTACAGTAGAAGAAGAATGGGTAGCTTTGAGGGATGAAATAGTGAAGGCAGCAGAGGATCAAGTAGGCAAAAAGACGAGGGCTAGTAGAAACCCTTGCGTAACAGAAGAAATATTGAATTTTATTGATGAAAGGAGAAAATATAAAAATTGCACTAAATGAAGCAGGCAAAAAGGAATACAAACGTCTCAAAAACGAGATCGACAGAAAGTGCAAAATGGCTAAGCAGGGATGACCAGAGGAGAAATGAAAGGATGTAGATGCTTATCTCACTAGGGGTAAGATAGATACTGCCTACAGGAAAATTACAGATACCTTTGGAGAAAGGAGAACAACTTGCATGAATATCAAGAGCTTTGATGGAAAGCCAGTTCTAAGCAAAGAAGGGAAAGCAGAAAGGTGGAAGGAGTATACAGAGGGTCTATACAAGGGCGACGTACTTGAGGACAATATTATGGAAATGGAAGAGGATATAGATGAAGATGAAATGGGAGATACGATACTGCGTGAAGAGTTTGACAGAGCACTGAAAGACCTGAGTCGAAACAAGGCCGCCAGAGTAGACAAAATTCCATTAGAACTACTGACAGCCTTGGGAGAGCAGTCCTGACAGAACTCTACCATCTGGTGAGCAAGACGTATGAAACAGACTTTAAGAAGAATATATAATTATTCCAATCCCAAAGAAAACAGGTGTTACAAATCTGAAAATTACCGAACTATCTGTTTAATAAGTCACGGATGCAAAATACTAACGCGGATTCTTTACAGACGAATGGAAAAACTAGTAGAAGCCGACCTCGGGGGAGATAAGTTTGGATTCCGTAGAAATGTTGGAACACGTGTGGCAATACTGACCCTACGACTTATCTTAGAAGAAAGATTAAGGAAAGACAAACCTACGTTTCTAGCATTTAGAGACTTAGTGAAAGCTTTTGACAATGTTGACTGGAATATTCTCTTTCAAATTCTGAAGATGGCAGGGGTAAAAGACAGGGAGCGAAAAGCTATTTACAATTTGTACATAAAGCAGATGGCAGTTATAAGAGTCGAGGAGCATGAAAGGGAAGCAATGGTTGGGAAGGGAGTGAGACATGGTTGTAGCCTCTACCCGATGCTATTCAATCTGTATATTGAGCAAGCAGTAAAGGAAACAAAAGAAAAATTTGGAGTAGGAATTAAAATCCATGGAGAAGAAATAAAAACTTTGAGGTTCGCCGATGACATTGTAAATGTGTCAGAGACAGCAAAGGAGCTGGAAGAGCAGTTGTACGGATTGGACAGTGTCTTGGAAGGATTCTATAAGATGAACATCAACAATAGCAAAACGAGCATAATGGAATGTAGTCAAACTAAATCATGTGATGCTGAGGGAATTAGATTAGGAAATGAGAAACTTTAAGTAGTAAATGAGTTTTGCTACTTGGGGAGTTGAACAACTGATGATGGTCGAAGTAGGGGGGGGGGATTTAAAATGTAGACTGGCAATGGCAAGAAAAGCGTTTCTGAAGAAGAGAAATTTGTTAACATCGAGTACAGATTTACATGTCAGGAAGTCGTTTCTGAAAGTATTTGTATGGAGTGTAGCCATGTATGGAAGTAAAACATGGACGACAAATGTAGTTTGGAGAAGGAGAGAATTGAAATTTTCGAAATGTGGTGCTGTACAAGAATGCTGAAGATTAGTTGGATTGATCACATAAGTAATGAGGAGGTATCGAATAGAATTGGGGAGAAGTGAAGATTGTGGCACAACTTGACTAGAAGAACTGATCGGTTGGTAGGAGATGTTCTGAGGCATCAAAGGATCAGCAACTTAGTACTGGAGGGCAGCGTGGAGGGTAAAAATCGTAGAGGGATACCAAGAGCTGAATACACTAAGCAGATTCAAAAGAATGTAGGTTGCAGTAGGTACTGGGAGATGAAGAAACTTGCACAGGATAGACTAGCGTGGAGAGCTGCATCAAACCAATCTCTGGACTGAAGACTACAACAACAACAACAACAACAACATTACGTTAGATTTGTGTATTTTGCTTTTCGAGTCCTTATTTTCGTATGGACTCATACTCCTTGTTCGAAGCCTTTCTGTTTTACAAATTTCCAGTTTTCACCTTCATCTGTTTGTGGGGTTTCGGATGTACACCGACCTGAAACCTACGTTTCTTTTTATATAATATGATACAGAATATACTTCATCTCATGTATTGGGCGGTGTACCCAGCATTGGGTCCTACGCTTCTTATCACAGGTGCTGTCTGTTTGCTGCCCTGCCTTGCATTTTATATCTGGTGATAGACATGAGTTTCTTTTTAATTTTTGGTTGCTCCTATTTAAGTAAAAGACTTATTGCGTGCTACTTTTTTTCGTTACTTTGATTTCTCTTAATATATAGTTTGTATTAGCTCATAGCTTTATTCGATTTGCATCATGGAATAATTTTCACCTACGCTTTCCTAACTTTGCCACATAGTTACCACACATTTTTCTTCAAGTGGTGTGCTGTGTTACTATGTAATATGCATATACATTTTTGTTACCTTCTGTTTCTGAAAAGGCTATTGAATGGTACTTTAACTTACACCTTGTTCGCTCGTAATAGGTAATTTGTATAGCCTAATACTGTTACTAGATTTGCAACATAGAATTATTTTACCCATGGTCTCCTAACTTTGCTACTTAGTTACTGTAACTTTTCCTTTAAATACTATGATGTGCATCCACGAATTTTGCTTAATGTAAGACGCGTACACGTGATTTTGAGAATGTTTTTGCACCTTTATGTATCAAATAATGTATTCTGCAGTGAATATTTGCAACTAAATCATTTAGAAGAATTATTTTGCTTTTAGTATATTTATATTTCGATGTTCTTGTTACTTTTATGTGGCCACATACCGTGTGTTACAACCCTTCTTGCTCACAGACAGTCATTTTCTTTTTTCAAGTGCCACGTTTCGTCGGTACTTTGGATTTATATTAAACTGACTCCTAATTGGTTTTAGTTCCTTAGTTTATTTTATGTTAGAATAAGACAATATTCCTTATGAAGTTATAAAGAAATCTAAACCTTTCGCTGCTTACAGACGTTTAATTAAATTATAACTTCATTCTTCGAAAGATGCAAGATTACGAATGATATCTGTACAGATACCAGTTCTCTCTTTCAAATTGTAAAGGTGGCAGGGGTAAAACACAGGGAGCGAAAGGCTATTTACAATTTGTACAGAAACCAGATGGGATTTATAAGAGTCGAGGGGCATGAAAGGGAAGTAGTGGTTGGGAAGGGAGTGAGACAGGGTTGTAGTCTCTCCCCGATGTTATTCAATCTGTATACTGAGCAAGCAGTAAAGGAAACAAAAGAAAAATTCGGAGTAGGAATTAAAATCCATGGAGAAGAAATAAAAACGTCGAGGTTCGCCGATGACATTGTAATTCTGTCAGAGACAGCAAAGGACCTGGTAGAGTAGTTGAACTGAATGGACAGTGTCTTGAAAGGAGGACATAAGATGAAAATCAACAAAAGCAAAACGAGGATAATGGAATGTAGTCGAATTAAGTCGGGTGATGCTGAGGGAATTAACTTAGGAAATGAGACACTTGAAGTAGTAAAGGAGTTTTGCTATTTGAGGAAAAAAATAACTGAAGATGGTCGAAGTAGAGAGGATATAAAATGTAGGCTGGCAATGGCAAGGAAATTTGTTAACATCGAGTATAGATTTAAGTGTCAGGAAGTCGTTTCTGAAACTATTTGTGTGGAGTGTAGCCATGTATGGAAGTGAAACATGGACGATAAACAGTTTGGACAAGGAGAGGATAGAAGCTTTCGAAATTTGGTGCTACAGAGGAATAATGAAGATTAGATGGGTAGATCACATAACTAATGAGGAGGTATTGAATAGAATTGGAGAGAAGTGGAGTTTGTGGCACAACTTGACAAGAAGAAGGGACCGGTTGGTAGGACATGTTCGGAGACATCAAGGGACCACAAATTTAGTATTGGAGGGCAGATTGGAGGGTAAAAATCGTAGAGGGAGACCAAGAGATGAATACACTAAGCAGATTCAGAAGGATGTAGGTTGCAGTAAGTACTGGGAGATGAAGAAGCTTGCACAAGATAGAGTAGCTGCATCAAACCAGTCTCAGGACTGAAGACCACAACAACAACAACTAGCTTAATAATATTCCTTATTGTGAGCAATGGTTCCTATACTTCTTACATCAGGGTTGTTTGTTTGCTTCCCTGCTTTGTATTGTATATCAGTTGGTAAGTATTAACAAGATTTTTATCCTTTGGTACCCTCCATATACTTTTTGCAAAAAATGTTATTGAGCGCTACTTTAATTTATGTCTTATTTCTCTTAATGAGTAGTCTGTATTAGTTCATATATTTACGCCATGAATATATTGGAATAATTTATTTCCTGTTATTTCCTAACTTTGCTATTTGTTATCAAATATTTTTCTTCAAATAACGTGATGTTTTACCATGTGTTTTACTTCATGTAACATTGATGTACACTATCGTGGACAATAATGCACTCTGCAGTGAATATTAATTATATTTGCAGTCTTTCTCTTCCTGGTATCAATGGTTACTACTACCCATTTTGGCGAAATATAAGACAGACATATAGAGACGTGTTTGTAAGAATTGTCCTCTGTAAGAGGATTGTCCTAGCTCGTCATGGACAGTTTAATTTTTAATTTCCTTATAGCTACCAGCCTAAGTGTCATTCCTTGTACTGGATGACGTTACACTTTTCAGTACAATTATATATCCTTTCTTTGCTCCATGAGGAGACCCAGTGTATATAAAGGTACTAGCATCTGAAGCTTTGGACAGTGAGAACCGGCTACTGATGATTAACATGAGAACAATGAAAGTACGAAAGAAGACAGAGAATCAAGAGAGGGCAATTAGAATTTCGAAACTGCAGGGCAAGCAAGTGAAGGAAGAATACCAGGAGATTATAAGGGAAATGTTACCAAAGGATCAATAAAAAATACGAAAGAAGAATAGATACAATTTTAAAGTGCTGTCGTAGATGAGTTTGGAGTTCTGACAAATGTAGGAACACATGAGGCAATAGTGATCCTAAAACCAACGTTAGAAAATAGGTTAAGGAAAGTCAATCCTACATTTACAGTATCAGTATACTTAGAGAAATCTTTTGACAATGTTGACTGGAATACTTTCTTCGAATTTCTGAAGGTAGCACATGAAAAATACAGGGAGCGATAGGCTATTGACAATTTTTATAGAAACCAGAAAGGAGTTTATAAAACTCGAACGGCTTGGAAGGTAAGCACTGATTGAGAAGGGCATCACACAGGGTTGTAGCCTTTCCCCTATATTATTTGGCTCTGAGCGCTATGGGACTCAACATCTTAGGTCATCAGTCCCCTAGAACTTAGAACTACTTAAACCCAACTAATCTAAGGACATCACACACACCCATGCCCGATACAGGATTCGAACCTGCAACCGTAGCGGTCACGCGGTTCCGGACTGCAGCGCCAGAACCGCACGGCCACCGCGGCCGACCCTATATTATTTAATCTGTACATTGAGCAAGCAGTAAAGAAAACAAATGAAATTTGGAGTAGGAACTAAAGATCAGGGGAATAAATAATAACTATGATGTTTGCTAATAACATTGTAATTCTGTCAAAGACAGCAAATGACTTGGAAGAGCAGTTGAACTATATGAACCGCGACTTGAAAGGAGGATATAAGCTGAACATCAACGACAACGAGACAAGAATAACGGAACATAGTTGAATTAAATCAGGTGATACTGACGGAATTAGATTGGGAAACGAGACACTTAAAATAGTATATAGGTTTCGCTATTTTGACAGCAAAATAACTGATGATGGCCTTAGTAGAGAGGGTGTAAAATGTAGATGGTAAGGAAACCGTTTTTGAAGCAGAGAAATTTATTAACATTAAATATAGACCTAAGTGTTAGGAAGTCTTTTCTTAGTGTATTATTTTGGAGTGCAGACATGTATGGAAGTGAAACATGGACAATAAACAGTTCGGATAGGAATAAAATAGAAGCTTTTGAAATATGGTACTACAGAAGAATGCCGAAGATTAGATGGGTACATTACGTAACTAATGAGGAGGTACTGCGTAGACTTGGGAATACAAGAAATTTGTGGCCAAACTTGAATAAAGAACGGATCATTTATCCGAAAACCTTCTGAGACACCAAGGTATGACCTGTTTAGTATTCTGGGGAAGTGTGTGTGTCGTTATTAAAGTCACCACTTAAATTTCCCGCCGCGAGGGGAAACTGCACAGCATAGCGCCTTTTCTGCACAAGTTCGCGCCTCCACCGCTGAACGAGGGCGGTGGCCAACGGCGTAACACCGTGTAAACAGGAAGATGTCTGCTGGTGCTCAGTTTTGACTACCAAGGATGTGTTTATGGCATGGACTTGGGCGCTGTGGTGGAATCTTCGCCGTGCTTTTGGCCAGTATTAACGGACAATTGGCCGGATTAAAGGAGACTGTGTGTTGTAACGAGGAATGGAATAGGAACCGCGCCGTTCGTGGGATTTCTGCGTGTACGTGTGGCATACGAATCTGAATAAACGCAAGGCCATATACGGTATTTGATGGATTGCTTAGCTTGTGAGATTAAATGTCAGACAAGGAGTCAGTCTGGCCGCGCGGTATTCATGGATGTTTACTTGTTGTCATTTTCTTGTAACTCGTTTAAGTTAGTTTAAGAAGTTGTATTTTTGTACGTTAAATTTTGAGCCCACACAGCGCT
Organism: Schistocerca piceifrons; assembly: GCF_021461385.2. Lineage (NCBI taxonomy): Eukaryota > Metazoa > Arthropoda > Insecta > Orthoptera > Acrididae > Schistocerca > Schistocerca piceifrons. Next base: position 674,050,963 of record NC_060140.1, on the reverse strand, counting down.
GCGTGTGAGCTAGGAAGTGATTGTGGGTGGCTTAACACCATGTGCTAAATTCTTGACAAACATTCATTAGAAAGTTGCCTTTTAAAAATTGTGGGTGGCTTATGGCCGTTTCACAATCTTCCTGGAAGTCGATATATATCTGGATATTTGTTCTTCGTTTGTGGGTGACAGTCCGTTGCTTTCTATATTACGCTAAGTGGAATCTGAATTAGTCTAGTGCCTGGGTACCACTCTGCTAGTCGAGATTACTTCCGCGTCGCTAGTTGGTGCTACATGTTACCCCAAGTTTTTGATAGTTACCTATACCGGCACACATTCAGTATACTTAGATGCATGCCCCTGCCGTCATTCTGCTTCTAGCTAGCCGCGTCTCCCACGAGTTGTCGACGGTGAAGCATTTTTTCACGCACAAGTTGCTTATAATATACATATTTAAATTCCTCTTGTGTCAACTAATCTTGTGCTTGCCTGTCCAGATTCCTCCGGCGACAGATTCCTTTGGCCACCATTTATCATTAGCAAAGAGGTTCTAAAATTTGGCTCCTCACAACATAGCGACTGTCGGCTCGCATCAAAACACTTAACTCGCTGCCTACTAGTCACAACCCGAGCCACTGTTGCTACTGTCGACGTACTGGAGTGCATGAAGCAGCAAAGACTGTCCCGTTCAGTAATCGCTCTTAACTCAAAGTTCGCCGCAGTACTTGAGAATCCATACCACAGGTTCCCATACATGTAACTCTGCGCGCAGAACCAGTCAGTCCATAACAAAACAAAGCAGTAGGCGGATTCGAAGTGTATCACAACGTTCAGTTGGAGTGCACCGAGATAAGGTTGTTTGGAACAGAGAGAGGTAAGACAAAAGGAGGTTGGCAGTGGCTCGGCGCGGCCTCTTTGTGCGGGGGCGTCCAAGCGGCGCTCCCGTGCGCCTGCCGGCTTCCCTCCGGGGCGGAAGGAAGCAGAGCGCCCTGTTGCGGCGCCTTTCTTCTGGGCTAGCTGGGGCCTGCGGCGCCAGTGCTGAATCGGTAAGGCGACTACTGCCGCATTCTGTACGCGCGGCCTCCCATAAAGACCAGCATCGAACGGCCGGCAGCGGCGCGAAACAGGCGGCGCGGCCGCAGTAAACTGCGAGTACAACACTCTGGACAGCCGTCTCCACCGTGGCGACTGCTTCACGATACAGCCGCTCCGGGAGAAAGTGGCAGCGAGAAATGCTGTTGAACGTTGCTGGAGAGACAATCGAAGGGGTAACAACGAAACTCTTTGGACGCAAGAGGCGGAAAGTCGATCTCGAGAAGTCCCTCCCCTCGTTATTTCTAGTCCTTCCACTACCCGTATCGCCGTAACGTAGAGAGACAGCAGGGGAGGAGATGTTGGAAGAAGGTGGAGGCAGTGTCTTCTGCTAAGGCGTTGCTGTGCTGTGAATTTCATTTGGCCGTTGCCTTCGGCTTATTTACCTACTAGTAGGAGCACTTGTAACCTCGTTCTTAATAGCTTTGATATTAACATAGGCAAAACACTTCATAACAAAATAAATTTGACGGTATTGCCCACTACGAAAACATGTCTGTTACTTTATGAATACTGAAGCTACTCAAAAATGTTGGTGGTAAAATCTCGCTTTGAAAGAGGAACAGCATACTTCATTTTACTTTATTCACTTTGTGCAAGCAACAGGCTTCTTAAAAATGGTTCAAATGGCTCTGAGCACTATGGGACTTAACTTCTGAGGTCATCAGTCCCCTAGAACTTAGGACCGCCTGTTGCAGGTCCTGTACGGGCTTTTCTGGATACAGATAATGTTCGATTGCTGCCCTGGCCAGCACATTCTCCAGATCTCTCACCAATTGGAAACGTCTGGTCAATGGTGGCCGAGCAACTCGTTCGTCACAATACTCCAGTCACTGCTCTTGATGAACTGTGGTATCGTGTTGAAGCTGCATGGGCAGCTGTACCTGTACACGCCATCCAAGCTCTGTTTGACTCAATGCCCAACCGTATCAAGGCCGTTATTACGGCCAGAGGTGGTTGTTCTGGGTACTGATTTCTCAGGATCTATGCACCCAAACTGCGTGAAAATGTAATCACATGTCAGTCCTAGTATAATATATTTGTCCAATAAATAGCCGTTTATCATCTGCATTTTTTCTCGGTGTAGCAATTTCAATGGCCAGTAGTGTACTTTTCCACGCATCTCAGTGCTTATGAGGGCAGTGATAGAAATCTGCAGCTACATTCACCGCTATATGAGAAAACTGTCTGCAAAATGTGTTGCAAGTACAGTTAGTAGTAAAGCAGTAATAAATACTTGAGTTTTATTGTATGAACAGCGAAAATATAGTCACCTATAAACTTCTTTCCTTATCAGAATTTTGTGAATGATGTCAGCGAGAAGCAGTCTCGCAAAGGTGTCAAATTATGTTTTTAGTTTGGTGCAGGTCATTAAGTGCTGTCATTGTCAATTTATGAGTGAATATCTTCACGGTAGTTGCGTGCAGATAGTTATGTTGCCTCGAGCTATAAGAGTCTGCACAGTTTTTATAGTAATGCTTGTCTTAATTGTAGAACCTTTCACGTAAGATTATATCTGTCAGTCAGTAGATTACATCAGCATTTTAAATATTGAAATTCGGCACCTTTTAAATGAAATATTGAAAATCAAACTTTTGTTGGCACCAGAAGCTGTTAGATAGATGCCAATGGGTCCCCGCACCATGCCCCGGGATGTTCCCTTAGTCACATACACTGAAGAGCCAAAGAATCTGGTACACCTGCCTGATATCGTGTACGGTCCGCGTGAGCACTCAGAAGTGCCGCAACGCGACGTGGCATGGACTCGACTAATGTCTGGACTGATGTCTGAAAAAGTACTGGAGGGAATTGAGACCATGAATACTGTAGGGCTGTCCATAAATCCGTATGAGTACGACGGGTTGGGTATCTCTTCTGAACAGCACATTGAAGGCATCCCGTTTATGCTCAATAATGTTCATGTCTGGGGAATTTGATGGCGAGCGGAAGTTTTTAAAGTGGAAACTCTGTAGCAGTTCTGAACGGGTGCAGTGTCGCATTGTCCTGCTGGAATTTCGAAGTCCGTCGGAATTTACAATGGACATGAAGGGATGCAGGTGATCAGACAGGATGCTTACGTACGTACCACCTATCAGAGTATCATGTAGACGTATCAGGGGTTCCATATCACTTCAACAGCACACCTCCACACCATTACAGAGCGTCCACTAGCTTGAACAGTCCCCTGCTGACATGCAGGGTCCATGGATTCATGAGGTTGTCTCCATACCCGTAGAGGTCCATCCGCTAGATACAATTTGAAACGAGACTCGTCCGACCAGACAACATGTTTCTAGTCATCAAAAGTCCAATGTCGGTGTTGACGGGTCCAGGCGACGCTTAAAGCTTTGTATCGTGCAGTCATAAAGGGTGCACGAGTGGGTCTTCAGCTCCGAAAGCTCATATCGATGATGTTTTGTTGAATGGTTCGTACGCCGGCTCTTGTTGATGTCCCATCATTGAAATCTGTGGCAATTTAGGGAGGGGTTGCACTTATGTCACACTGAACGATTCTCTTCAGTCGTCGTTGGCCCCGTTCTTGCAGGATCATTTTCCGGCCCCAGCGATGTCAGAGATTTGATGTTTTATCAGATTCCTTGTATTCACGGTACACTCGTGAAATGATCGGAAGGGAAAATCCCCATTTCATCGCTGTCTCGGAGATGCTGTGTCCCATCGCTCGTTGGCCGACTATAACAACATGTTCAAAGGCATTTAAATCTTGATAACCTGCCTTTGTAGCAGCAGCAACCGATATAACAAAGGCGCCACACTCTTGTTGTCTTACATAGGAGTTACCGACTGCAGCGTCGTATTCTGCCTCCTTACATATCTCTGTATTTGACTGTGTATGCGTATAGCAGTTTCTTTGGCTCTTCAGTGTAAATGCCTACACGCGACTATGCTCACATAAAAAAGCCAAATGTATCCACTTTCACACTGATGATTTGTTTTTTTGTTTTTTTTTTCATTTACAGGGGCCCCACCTTCATGTACAAGAATTTGAAAGACATTTTCGCCCTTTGACTGTAAATTGTTCGTTTATATTACTGTCATGATTTCAGCTTGGTAGCCACAATCAAGTGCTCCTGTTGAAATGATAAAATACATCACACCTGTCTGTGACATGTCATCGTCTGAAAAACATTTTAAAAGACATATAAAATGTATTTTTTCAGCGATGACATATCACAGGTAGATCAGATGTATTTTAATATTTCAGCTTACACCTGAGGATGACTATAAAGGTGAAACCGTGATTGTGTAAAATAAATGAATAATTTACATTCAGATGGTGGAAATGTCTCGAAAAAAAGACACTAGATCTTGCTGTACTGGTCTTCCGAACTAATCTTTCACACTATAACCGTCCATGGTAGTCTTTTTATTACTGTTAAAATAACAGTATGTTGCACCATCGGAAGCTACTGTCTAAGAATGACGACAAGGTTTCGTCCACTGATTTTATAGGTAATTTCAGACACCTTCTGGGAATAAATCAAATCATGACTCACTGTTACCCCACCAAGCGATGTAAATACATCCAAACATGTGTTTCATCACTTTACCAAACGTTTCGAATAAACGGGACCGTTCCGCATGGAAACCTGAACAACTACTCTTTATCTTATTCTGGCACGTGAGCAGTAGAGCTTGGGCATTATTGAATGGTAACAACAAGACAATGTAGCTCCCGGAAAAAGACGCGATGAGCTCCGAAACTCCCAAAGAACGTTAGGAGTCCCCCGCACAACGTCGAGTCCTGTAATTTTGTTGAAAGTGGATTTACTGTTTTCCATGACTTGCAAAGGATCATTTTCCTCCTTTGTTCCAAAATTACTCAGCATAACACTTATAAGAGAATCACAAATAAGGAATAAAAAGAGTTTATTCATCCTTTTACAGTGAAGACAGTTGAAACTGGTCTGCAGAAAGCGCGGTCACTATATTACAAACGGCAACAAGCTGTGCGAAAAGGGTGCTTTAAAATCAAACAATCTTTGAAATTTTGAAGGTAGCAAGGATAAAAAAGTATGGAGAAAATGTATACCTATTACAGAAACCAGACGGCAGTTAGAAGAGTCGATGGGCATTAAAAGGAAGCAGTGGTTGAGAATGGAGTGAGACAGGATTGTAGCCTATCCCCAATGTTAATAAATGTGTACATTGACATGCCGTCCTCTTGGGTAAAATATTCCGGAGGTAAAATAGTCCCCCATTCGGATCTCCGGGCGAGGACTACTCAAGAGGATGTCGTTATCAGGAGAAAGAAAACTGGCGTTCTACGGATCGGAGCGTGGAATGTCAGATCCCTTAATCGGTAGGTAGGTTAGAAAATTTAAAAAGGGAAATGGGTAGGTTAAAGTTAGATATAGTGGGAATTAGTGAAGTTCGGTGGCAGGAGGAACAAGACTTCTGGTCAGGTGACTACAGGGTTATAAACACAAAGTCAAATAGGGGTAATGCAGGAGTAGGTTTAATAATGAATAGGAAAATAGGAATGCGGGTAAGCTACTACAAACAGCATAGTGAACGCATTATTGTGGCCAAGATAGATACGAATCACACACCTACTACAGTAGTACAAGTTTATATGCCAACTAGCTCTGCAGATGACGAAGAAATTGATGAAATGTATGATGAAATGAAAGAAATTATTCTGATAGTGAAGGGAGACGAAAATTTAATAGTCGTGGGTGACTGGAATTCATGTGTAGGAAAAGTGAGAGAAGGAAACGTAGTAGGTGAATATGGATTGGGGCTAAGAAATGAAAAAGGAAGCCTCCTGGTAGAATATTGCACAGGGCACAACTTAATCATAGCTAACACTTGGTTTAAGAATCATGATAGAAGGTTGTATACATGGAAGAACCCTGGAGATACTAAAAGGTATCAGATAGATTATATAATGGTAAGACAGAGATTTAGGAACCAGGTTTTAAATTGTAAGACATTTCCAGGGGCAGATGTGGACTCTGACCACAATCTATTGGTTATGACCTGTAGATTAAAACTGAAGAAACTGCAAAAAGGTGGGAATTTAAGGAGATGGGACCTGGATAAACTGAAAGAACCAGAGGTTGTAGAGAGTTTCAGGGAGAGCATAAGGGAACAATTGACAGGAATGGGGGAAATAAATACAGTAGAAGAAGAATGGGTAGCTTTGAGGGATGAAATAGTCAAGGCAGCAGAGGAAGAAGTAGGTAAACAGACGAGGGATAGTAGAAATCTTTAGGTAACAGAAGAAATATTGAATTTAATTGATGAAAGGAGAAAATATAAAAATGCAGTAAATGAAACAGGCAAAAAGGAATACAAAAGTCTCAAAAATTAAATCGACAGTAAGTGCAAAATGGCTAAGCAGGCATGGCTAGAGGACAAATGTAAGGAGGTACAGGCTTATATCACTAAGATAGTTACTGCCTACAGGAAAATTAAAGAGACCTTTGGAGATAAGAGAACCACTTGTATGAACATCAAGAGCTCAGATGGAAACCCAGTTCTAAGCAAAGAAGGGAAAGCAGAAAGGTGGAAGGAGTATATAGAGGGTCTATACAAGGGCGATGTACTTGAGGACAATATTATGGAAATGGAAGGGGATGTAGATAAAGATGAATTGGGAGATACGATACTGCGTGAAGAGTTTGACAGAGCACTGAAAGACCTGAGTCGAAACAAGGCTCCCGGAGAAGACAACATTCCATTGGAACTACTGACGGCCTTGGGAGAGCCAGTCCTGACAAAATTCTACCATCTAGTGAGCAAGATGTATGAAACAGGCGAAATACCCTCAGCCTTCAAGAAGAATATAATAATTCCAATCCCAAAGAAAGCAGGTGTTGACACATGTGAAAATTACCGAACAATCAGTTTAATAAGCCACAGCTGCAAAATACTAAGACGAATTATTTACAGACGAATGGAAAAACTAGTAGAAGCCGACCTCGGGGAAGATCAGTTTGGATTCCGTAGAAATACTGGAACACGTGAGGCAATACTGACCTTACGACTTATCTTAGAAGTAAGATTAAGAAAAGGCAAACCTACGTTTCTACCATTTGTAGACTTAGAGAAAGCTTTTGACAATGTTGACTGGAATACTCTGTTTCAAATTCTAAAGATGGCAGGGGCAAAATATAGGGAGTGAAAGGCTATTTACAATTTGTACAGAAACCAGATGGCAGTTATAAGAGTTGAGGGGCATGAAAGGGAAGCAGTGGTTGGGAAGGGGGTAAGGCAAAGTGCCCACCGCCACACACCGTTCGGTGGCTTGCGGATTATAAATGTAGATGTAGATGTAGTATCCATTTTGGAAAGGAGATGCTTCGGGCTGAGGTATCTGAAGTCCTTTATTGACTAATATAGTGCTGTTGCGCAATCCATTCAGCCGTTTTATTGATTGTACTCAATTCACGTGGTCGATTTCGAAGTTATAAAGTTTCATCTTCAGACGCGCTGAAAGTAAAAAGTACAACAGTAATGAAAATAAACTCATTAGAATGAAGCACGAAACATAATTTCATTCAAAATATATGTAAGAAAAAATCTGTAGGAAATATTAGTTATTTGGATAATAGGAAAATGAGCAAACTAAAAGATCATAAGAGACGATAGCATCAAGGCAACGCAGGCACGTGCATTTGTGGACTAAACTTACACGAGGATGTAACTAATTGTACGGTATTACCACCTTCCCCTCCCCCCCCCCCCCCCCCTAGTATCTGGATCAACAAGGAATAGACTGAACTATAGCTGCGTTTGATTGTTAACGGTAACAAAGTCTAAACATAAGTCTCTCATTATAAAATATTGAAACTGATGTTATGATAGTCTTAATGACGTCTGGAGGACATGTGTACGAGTTATGGCAGTAAAACAAGAACGCAAAGCTAACGTACTGGCGTAAAATGTAACATCGTAACATCATGCCACGAAAGCATCTTAATTTCTATACCATGTACATATAAAGCACCACACCATGTCATGAAAGACCTAGTTAAATCGAAGGACTATATATAATAAAAGATACAGATGAGATAAGATTGAACAATAAGTGACAGGTGTTTGTTGCCAGCAAAACAAGCCTTGATCAACCTACATACTTGACATCTGTACATTCATTATTGCTTGTGAACTAAAATGTTTCATAATTTAAGATGATGAATTCTATGTCATACATACTTCATTATTATAATTATGCGTGCTTATAATCCAACAGTATAATAACACACAAATATCAAGTATCCTAGTGCTACTGTCCCACTATTTTCTCTCCAATCTGATAAATTTGAAATTCTCTCCGTGAAGTAAGTAATGTGCGTTTTACGTTTCACTTTAAGGAGATACGAAACCTGAATCTACGTTACGTGGAATCATCATTAAAGGACACATCGTCAAACTGTTGTGGCCACAAGGAAAATGGTAAAAAAAAACCTGATGGAATATGCATCCGAAAACCTACTAACTTTTGCTGAAATATTATTTAGAAAATGTAATCAAAAACCACAAGCTTGACTATACAAACCTAGTGCTTTAGCGATAAATAAAAATAAAAACCATAATAGAAAGGAAGTGCGATATGAAAATCAAGGAAAGGTTACACCGTACTAACACCAGCTTTTAACCTCGCACCTCCTGTGTTACTGCCCATGTTCCAAAAAAAAAAAAAAAAAAAAAAAAAAAAAGTTCAAATGTGCGTGAAATCTTATGGGACGTAACAGCTAAGGTCATCAGTCCCTAAGCTTACACACTACTTAACCTAAATTATCCTAAGGACGAACACACACACCCATGCCCGAGGGAGGACTCGAACCTTTGCCGGGACCAGCCGCACAGTCCATGACAGCAGCGCCTCAGACCTCTCGGCTAATCCCGCGCGGCTACTGCCTATGCTGTGTTACAATAGTTCAAGTTGTGACGATCGGAGACGGGAAAGGGATGCAAACAGAAAGAACAGGTTTCATTGCGACTTCTGACTGCAAATCGGTCGCTTTGCGAATACTGCACTTCCTGACATTTAGGTGAAAAACGTTACTTTGGCGTCGTAAACAACACAATTCATAACCATTCGCGGACCAAACCATGCTCATATTAACAATTTAATTCTCTCTTCTTTCAGACAAGAGTTCACCGCTACTGTACTGCATTTCCAAATGAACCCCCCTTCCCAGTTGATGCTACTAAAAATGAAAATACTATTGTTTTCAATGATTTCGTTGGTAATTAGTTGAACACTCCACGTATAAACCGAATAGTTAGTTACTGTTGCCCGCATCTCGTGGTCGTGCGGTAGCGTTCTCGCTTCCCACGCCCGGGTTCCCGGGTTCGATTCCCGGCGGGGTGAGGGATTTTCTCTGCCTCGTGATGGCTGGGTGTTGTGTGATGTCCTTAGGTTAGTTAGGTTTAAGTAGTTCTAAGTTCTAGGGGACTGATGACCTAAGATGTTAAGTCCCATAGTGCTCAGAGCCATTTGAACCATTTAGTTACTGTTGCCGAACCAAAGCATGAAAAATTCCAAATTTATTTTCCATCACACCAGAAAACTTCAAAGAAATTGGGGTGCGACTCAACTGCACGCGGCCGTCCAGTGCGAAACCAGAACTACACTTCTCATTCCCCGTGCGTGACCGGTAGCGCTTAAGACACTGCTGTACGAAATCAGGACAGAACCCGTCCTGAAAAGGCGCACACAGTTCCAAAAGTTGCAGACGGCCTGCAATGCGTAAGAGGCACGATGTTCTACGTCATACATACAAACTACTCGTGTAAAGATGTCGGCTAAATAATGCGGAGACGACGAGTCCAGCATGCGAGCAAAACAGATTCCTCATCACGATTAGTTAATTCATAAACAGGACAACAACACGGGAAATATTGCACCTTCATCACAAAATAATTTCCAGCGTAGTGTTAGGGTGAATTACAAAAATACCAGTTAATATTGCATATCAAGTGGTGAAGCATGTATCGGTAACAGAAAAGTACACTCTAAAAAAGAAAGAAAAAACGACACACCACCAAGGAATTATTTGGAGTAAACGGAATTCGGTAGGTGTGAAGTACATGTACAGACAAAAAAAAATGATTTGCAATTTCAGAGAAATTTTGCGATTTATTCAAGAGGAAGCACTTCACAAGTTGAGCAAATCAATAACGCTTGGTCCGCCTACAGCCCTTATGCCAGCAGGCACTCTGCTAGTCATCGGCTGATAGAATTGCTGGATCTCCTACTAAGCAACACCTCCCTTTTCTGTCCCAGTCGCGTATGGTTCGCGGGAAGAACGACTGTCTGAAAGCCTCCGTGCGCGCTCGAATCTCTCTAATTTTACATTCGTGATCTCCTCGGGAGGTATAAGTAGGGGGAAGCAATATATTCGATACCTCATCCAGAAAAGCACCCTCTCGAAACCTGGCGAGCAAGCTACACCCCGATGCAGAGTGCCTCTCTTGCAGAGTCTGCCACTTGAGTTTGCTAAACATCTGCGTAACGCTATCACGGTTACCAAATAACCCTCTGACGAAACGCGCCGCTCTTCTTTGGATTTTCTCTATCTCCTCCGTCAAACCGATCTGGTACGGATCCCACACTGATGAGCAATACTCAAGTATTGTCGAACGAGTGTTTTGTAAGCCACCTCCTTTGTTGATGCACTACGTTTTCTAAGGACTCTCCCAATGAATCTCAAGCTGGTACCCGCCTTACCAACAATTAATTTTATGTGATCATTCCACTTCAAATCGTTCCGCACGCATACTCCCAGATATTTTACAGAAGTAACTGCTACCAGTGTTTGTTCCGCTATCATATAATCATACAATAAAGGATCCTTCTTTCTATGTATTTGCAATACATTACATTTATCTATGTTAAGGGTCAGTTGCCACTCCCTGCACCAAGTGCCTATCCGCTGCAGATCTTCCTGCATTTCGCTACAATTCTCTAATGCTGCAACTTCTCTGTATACTACAGCATCATCCGCGAAAATCCGCATGGAACTTCCAACACTATCTACTAGGTCATTTATAAATATTGTGAAAAGCAATGGTCCCATAACAGTCCCCTGTGGCACGCCAGAGGTTACCTTAACGTCTGTAGACGTCTCTCCATTGATAACAACATGCTGTGTTCTGTTTGCTAAAAACTCTTCAATCCAGCCACACAGCTGGTCTGATATTCCGTAGGCTCTTACTTTGTTTATCAGGCGACAGTGCGGAACTGTATCGAACGCCTTCCGGAAGTCAAGGAAAATAGCATCTACCCGGGAGCCTGTATCTAATATTTTCTGGGTCTCATGAACAAATAAAGCGAGTTGGGTCTCACACGATCGCTGTTTCCGGAATCCATGTTGATTCCTACAGAGTAGATTCTGGGTTTCCAAAAACGACATGATACGCGAGCAAAAAACATGTTCTAAAATTCTACTACGGATACTACTAGATACTACTAGAGACCGCAGCAACCCTCGTCTGTCGGAAAAAAAACCCTAACGTAAATACATGAATTAGTAGGGTACTGTCAAGTGGAGAAATGAATGGGTCGCTTATAAGAAATATTTTCAACTGAAATAAGTAAATGAAGTGCGATGATTGTAAATTTCAAGATCAGCTACTCACCTCACTGAACTGTTCACCATATTTGCTTTCGTCCCATTAAGTGTGACATTGTTGGAACATTTATTTTATTCAACAATTCCGTTGCAAAAATGTGCAGGTCAACAACTACGAACTTACGATTGAAAGAAAAACGGCGCCAATTGTGGCTGTTAGGTGAAGGAATACCAAGTTTTTGGACAGCACAGCGCTACAGGTACAGGACATAAAGCACGCCCTATGAGAACTGCGTGGCAGTGACTTTCCAGCTATGGGATATGCCTCCCCTTGTCTTTTTCGAGTTGGGTGTGGTACCGTCAGCCAGGTGGTGGGAAAGCCTCCCAATCGACAAATTTCAGCGGCGAAGCTATGAAGACGCCATCGCCTCGTTGTTGAAATATCAGTTAAGCAACTGACTTACTAACATTTTTCCCCTTTATTTACTATTTAAATTTACGAAAATCAGCATATTTTGTCTCACTTTTCTCAGAATTGTTTAATTTTCTTGGTAAGGATTCCTTATAAATCAACCCTTCATATTTACTGATGTGATGAAGACTGAAGACAATACTATTTCACGAGTTTTTGTTGGCGTGATAGACAAGAAAAAATACAGGAATACAGCCATTTCCAACACCACTAGATATTTCCCACTCACATAAAGTGTATCACTTTTCCCCTTCCTTGCTTTGCACACTACACAATTTCTGGAGAGTGTTTTCTTGATGGAATTGGGAGGGAAGGGACTGGGGCGGAGGGGGGGGGGGGGGGGATAAACCTAGTAAAACCCCAGAACGGTTGTGAATAACTCGTAAAACATCGAAAGAAATTGGGTATGTTATATACCACTAAATAGACCGATTTATCAGTTTTCCAGTGGTACATACAATGTCATGCCATCTGTTAGTAGAGAAGAATAAAACTAAGAATAAGCCGACAGTATAATAACGGACTTGAAACTTGCGGTCGACTGTGAGCCTGCCGTGTAAGCCAGTAGGTTAATGAGCCGATCTCCACCACCGCCACTACTGTGAATTTGGGGAGAGCCTAGCCAACATGTGTGTATCTTTACCACATGATCTGACCCGTTCTTATTATTATCTTCCCTTACTGCATAACCCATTATCTCAGCTCTGTTGTTGCTGTTGTTTCCGTTGTATTCAGTCTGCAGACACGTTTGGTGCACGACTCATCTACTCCTCTAGCATTACTTTTCCTCAACAGTTGTGGTCGATACCAGCAATATTTTTCGAATTTAGGACAGGTCAATATTATCTCAACTGTTTTTCTGAAAAATTTCATATAATTTTATACACAATATGGTATATTTCAAGCTAAAATTTATGAAAAATCAGGTGCACCCGTTCATTTTTGTACGAATTATCCTTCACCGCGCAGTGCGCAATACCTTGGCCTGAGTATACAGGGTGTAAGAAAAATGTACGGCAAAAATTGCAGGGCACATTCTTCACTTGGAGACAAATAAATTATGTTATATGAACATGGATCTGGAAACGCTTTGTTTCTGTGTTACAACTCATTTTCACCAACTCATTAATCATGGGAAACACACAAGAATAGAGCGTTAGAATCATGGGGTACATGCAATCTTGGTGACGTTTGGTTACGTTGTGCACCACCAGTGTTTTGTTTCATGTGCTCCTGTTGCCATGTGACGCATTTTATTGCTTGTTTACAGGCAACATCAACTGTTCCAGGGATCAATACGACCGTTACAAGCGCACGGGTTACCACGTAGAGTTAATCACAGATCTGGATCGTGGAATGACAGTGTACACAAATGCAGAGATGGCAGATGCCCATTTCTGTGTCGATAAGCCGAAGGCAACACACTTTGCGCTCAACGATTGTACCTGGAGAGATTTCCAGGGCGAAGGTACTCCTGGAAGAAAAGTTTGAAGCCATTGGTCGTCGACTTAGGGAACACGGGGCATTTAAGCCTGATAATCGCGACGGGGCGAGGCCTACAAGGACGAGGACACAGCAACGGGAGATGGGAATTCTTCATGCAGTTAACGAAGACCCTGGTGTCGGTACAAGACTTGTAGCTGCAACACTGAATACTGACCACATGACTGTCTGGCGAGTGTCACTGAAGTACCTTCTTCTGGTCTTCTGTAAGAAAGAGTTGCGTGTGGTTTGCTGGTGCGTCCTATTCTGGGTGTTTCCCATGATAAACGAGTTGGAGAGAATGAGTTGTATCATGTAAACAAAACGTTTCCATACCCATGTTCACACAACATAATTTCTTCGTCTCCGTGTGAGGAATGTGTCCTGCAATTCGTGCCATACGTTTCTGTTACATTGTTTATGTCGATGTAAATGCAGACAATATGAGAAGCAGAAACGCAATCTATGTAAGTAGCAAATCTGGCATTAGTGAGGAGCGGAAAAGAAACATAACTGATATGCATCCAAGAAAAGAAAAAAATTAGAAATTATTCCGATGCCACAGAACTACATGCTCACCAAGTTATCTCAAAAGATAATGAGCCAAATTAAAAAATAAACTCTTTATTAAACGTCATACCAGAAGAGTGAGTGGTTCTAGCTGACAATAACAAAGTTTTTACAAGCCGATTCTCGCAAATTCGATAACGGCAAATAGCCACCGTTAATAATGCTGTTTGTTAACACAGACAGCGATGAAAGGATTCTATTGGGGTACACTTGTATGTGGCACCCGAAAATGATAATATTAATGTAAACTAAAATGAAACTATTGTATTATAAACGATTTATGTCTCTGATAGGCTTTATAAAGCGGGTCGCTAACTGCGCACGACCGCAGAGCCAAAGGTACTGCTTCTGGTCCGAGATGTAATGTTGGAATAAGAGAGCGCTTGGCGCTCAGAAGTAAGCAGCTGTCTGTGAGTGAAAGAGAATGGAGTATGCAGTTTTTGTGGTGTGTTCTGTGGAGCCATCAAGTGTTGGATTAATATAGGAATAACGAGAACATGGAAGCAGAAGTCTTCATGGAAGTAAGGTAAAGATTTTAAGTAATTATGATTTTCGTTTTGCTAGAGCGATAGTATAGATGAGTTGGCTGACAATTTGTAATTGTTGTACGTAAACTGATTGATAAAAAGACTAGTTAGATATTTCACTTTTGTAATGTTTATAGGATTCGTTAACAGGGCTATATGTAATTCGACGATTTGTATTTAAGTCTTTTTAGTGAGGTTAGATAATTCTTGCTGTACAAATCTTATTGTTCCTGAATCAGTTAGTAAAAAATTATGTAATTTTCTGCGCAATGCAGTTTCAGTTTGCAGATGTTTTGAAAAGGTAAACTTAATTAGCAATATAATTACACTAATGAGGTACTAATAATGATTCGCCACAATCAGTACCGCTTCCCAGTTCAGGACATATGTTTTTCAGAGAAGTTGCATTTTTCTTAAATGCTTTCATTTATCAGCCAAAAGAATTTCATGTACATTTAAGAGTATTAAGGCCAGCATTGCACACCACTGACCTGAATATATCGCGTTGCACCGTTGCTGCTTTATAGGTATGAGGTCTAGAGGATTCAGTGCCTAATGGGCTGAATGAATTTTGCAGTGACTGTATTTCTTTACTGGTATTGGGAGTTGCATTGCCCAATCAGTTCGTATAAAGCTTTTGCTAACAATGAAACAGAGTAAGTACATCACTTGCAGTTACAACACGCTACACGATAACATGAGTATAGTACTCATTCCACAGTTCAGGCATTCATTCAAATTAATCATAAATCGTTTTTATTTTATAAAGAATGTAACGTTACAAGTCTTTACAAGGTGATTCTCGCAAAGGCGATAGCGGCAACTATCCACTGTTAAAAATGCTGTTTATCAACACAAATAGCGTCGTTACCGGTTTAGCACTGGCTACTTCAACTTTAGATGGCTATTCATGTTTATATTACAATTGTCGTTGTTTACAAGTCGTTGGCTTTGAATACACCATATTCAGTGCGGACGCAAAATTACGTCCGACCTCCTGCGGGAAACTCTTCAGTAACGAGCATGGAGGACACGGACTGGGACTACGGATAGATGACGCTGTGTGGGAGTGTGGGTTGGTCGAGAGGCGTGCCAACTTAGTCCACGCAGTGGTTAACGCAACTGCCTATTAAGCAAGGTATCCTTGGTTAGAATTCCGGTGCAGCACACCACTCGTCGCCGCTAATGCCCACAAAATCCTGAGCAGCTGATATCAATAATCCCTTTCCTTTCGTTTCCTTTCTCCTCCTTCCTCCTTCAATTTGCTTAAGGTGTTTCACAGCTGCGGATTACTCCCTCATATAACTTCCAAGTAATAAAGCTAGGTGAAACTTCAGCCACACATAGAAAGAAGTGCTTTAGTATCGTACAAAACGTAAGCGAATGAAATACGCAATGAGACGAACAGAAATAACACATTCACTCACAGACAATAATTACACCGACGCCACCGCTGTTTATGATGGTCCCCTGGACATTGCCAAAGGTGGGGCATGGTTCTTAATAGGGTGTGTAACGAAAGCGGACGGCAATGCATGCTCTGCAACGCGCTCCCGTGCTGGACACAAGATTGGTAAAGAGTTATTGTGGCAGTGCGTGCCATACCTCCACCATCACGGTTAACCGATGCTGGATGGTCGTTGGTCTATAAGAACGTGCTGCAATAGGTCTTCTCAACACATCCCAAAAGTGCTCCCCCACAAAGAAGACGCACATGGCACAGGAGAGGAGTGTCACAAAACGTTGACCAGTGAGTGTGCCTTGTTCAAAGAGCTGGAGAAATTCTACAATGTTGATTGGTGCATTAAGTGTTCCCACCTCCCATCATGTAAGGGTACGTTCAGCATTGACGAACGAGATCGTTTTGATGGTCCAGATGTTATGATGTGTGGAGACATATTGTTGCATGGTCATACTGACTTCCCAAGCTTAGCAGACGATGCTCACGCTGGTCATAATTATTGTGACACTGTCTTCCTTCCCCTGCGCCTCATTTCAGATGTGCATTCGGCCCTGACTGCAGCTTTATGCGTTACAATACGCGATCGTATCGAAACGTGCAGGTGAAGGAAGTGCTGAAACGAGAGAATACACGCGAATGGACTTGCGCACTCGTTCCCCCAACTTATGTCCTATATGGAGCACGTGTGGGATCCGATGGGGAGACGTACAGCAGCACGTCCTGATGCATCAACGACCATCCAATAGTTGGAAACAGCGCTAGTGGAAGAATAGAGCACCTAACATGAGAACTCCTTACCGGCCTTGTGTCCAGTATGGAGGCACGTTTCAAGGAGAGCACTGCCGTGAGTGGTGATCACTTGTTCTGTTATTAACCATGTCCTGCCTTCTGATGTCCAGGACAACATCATAAATAGTTGTTACATCAGTGTAATAATTGTCTTTGAACAAAAGAGTCATTGCTATTCGTCTTACTGCGTATTTCTTTCATCACTTCTGTACTGTACTGTAGCATTTCTTTCTAAATGAAACGCCCGCTAAACCCGCTGGACAGCACAAGTGATTAGGATTGTGGAAAGGTCCAATTAACGTGTCGATCAGTTTCACCTCAAAATTGTAATTTATTGTAATTTAAAAACACATTTACAACCAAAGCGGCATATAGCCGAACTTTCACAACTATGAGTTTCAAACTCGAAATCTTACGCGGCTGAAGGCCTCCAAACAAGAAATCTTAAAAATCAACAAGCTGAATTTCAATTGACGGAAGACACGCAGTTACAATTAAAAATAAAATAATTAACATATATATATATATATATATATATATATATATATATATATATATATATATATATATATATGGTGTTACAAAAAGGTACGGCCAAACTTTCAGGAAACATTCCTCACACACAAAGAAAGAAAATATGTTATGTGGACATGTGTCCGTAAACGCTTACTTTCCATGTTAGAGCTCATTTTATTACTTCTCTTCAAATCACATTAATCATGGAATGGAAACACACAGCAACAGAACGTACCAGCGTGACTTCAAACACTTTGTTACAGGAAATGTTCAAAATGTCCTCCGTTAGCGAGGATACATGCATCCACCCTCCGTCGCATGGAATCCCTGATGCGGTGATGCAGCCCTGGAGAATGGCGTATTGTATAACAGCCGTCCACAATGCGAGCACGAAGAGTCTCTACTGTACATTTGGTACCGGGGTTGCGTAGACAAGAGCTTTCAAATGCCCCCATAAATGAAAGTCAAGAGGGCTGAGGTCAGGAGAGCGTAGGAGCCATGGAATTGGTCCGCCTCTACCAATCCATCGGTCACCGAATCTGTTGTTGGGAAGGGTACGAACACTTCGACTGAAATGTGCAGGAGCTCCATCGTGCATGAACCGCAAGTTGTGTCGAACTTGTAAACGCACATGTTCTAGCAGCACAGGTAGAGTATCCCGTATGAAATCATGATAACGTGCTCCATTGAGCGTAGGTGGAAGAACATGGGGCCCAATCAAGACATCACCAACAATGCCTGTTCAAACGTTCACAGAAAATCTGTGTTGATGACGTGATTGCACAATTGCGTGCGGATTCTCGTCAGCACACACATGTTGATTGTGAAAATTTACAATTTGATCACGTTGGAATGAAGCCTCATCCGTAAAGAGAACATTTGCACTGAAATGAGGATTGACACATTGTTGGATGAACCATTCGTAGAAGTGTACCCGTGGAGGCCAATCAGCTGCTGATTGTGCCTGCACACGCTGTACATGGTACGGAAACAACTGGTTCTCCCGTAGCACTCTCCATACACTGACGTGTACAGCAGCAACTTTTCTGACGCTGACATTAGGGTTATCGTCAACTGCACGCAGAATTGCCTCATCCAATGCAGGTGTCCTCGTCGTTCTAGGTCTTCCCCAGTCGCGAGTCATAGGCTGGAATGTTCCGTGCTCCCTAGGACGCCGATAAATTGCTTCGAACGTCTTCCTGTCGGGACACCTTCGTTCTGGAAATCTGTCTCGATACAAACGTACCGCGCCACGGCTATTGCCCCGTGCTAATCCATACATCAAATGGGCATTTGCCAACTCCGCATTTGTAAACATTGCACTGACTGCAAAATCACGTTCGTGATGAACACTAACCTGTTGATGCTACGTACTAATGTGCTTGATGCTAGTACTGTTGAGCAATGAGTCGCATGTCAACACAAGCACCGAAGTCATTACCTTCCTTCAATTGGGCCAACTGGCGGTGAATCGAGGAAGTACAGTACATACTGACGAAACTAAAATGAGCTTAACATGGAAATTAAGCGTTTCCGGACACATGTCCACATAACATCTTTTCTTTATTTGTGAGTGAGGAATGTTTCCTGAAAGTCCGGCCGTACCTTTTTGTAACACCCTGTATATATATATATATACAGCTAGGCTGAAACCTCAAGGCAGAAGTGGATAGTCAAACATAAACAAGACGCAAAACCAAGGCGCACAATAAAATTTTCAAGATTTTAAAACAAATTACCATAACGTTTAAGAGGCAGAAGGCCGCAGTATTTTTGCTTAAAGGGTAATTTTAAGAATAAGGTTTTAAGCGGATGAAGGCCCACAATTTATTTTCCAAAATTCAAAAAATACCATAAACCTTTAAGGACAGAAGGCTGCAGTGTTTAAGCTTGAAACGTAATTCTAAGAATAAGGTTCCAAGCAGCAATGTTAAAGCTTGAAAGGTAATTTTAAGAATAAGGTTCCAAGCAGCAATGTTTAAGCTTGAAAGGTAATTTTAAGAATAAGGCTGAAGGCCCACAATTAATTTTCCAAAATTTTAAAAAAATATAACCATAATCCTTACGTTTTAAGTAGCTGAAACCGCAATGAAACAAAAGACAACACAACGGCAATAGCCTTTCAGCAAATATCCACTTGCTGGATTGCAAACTTAGTTACACACAGTTGAAGACCTTTAATTTACATAAAACACAGTAAAACCAAGAATTTTTTAATCATTGGCTATGATAGATTATAAACATACAATTAAATACTTGTGAGAAAGACAGTAAAGACAACGGCACTCAGAAGCCTCCAGGGGGTTGGTCTGCCCTCCTTCACTTAGGTGAGACAGGTGGTGAGCCCAACTACACTGGATCCATCGGAACCCAACCAAGGGCCAGTCACGGACCGACCGACCAAACAACTTGCTTGCCGCCAATCGGTACATGAGAAATCAAACACAAAATGTTATGGACGTAACTATCCACAATCAAATATGCATATGAATTAAGCTGTCAAAACTACACACCGTGTTGGACAGTGACAACAAGTGAGGAAAGGACACTGCCTGAAATTACGCTAGTGGCCAGGGCAGGTAACCAGAACACTAACAGCCAAAAGACAGAAAATCCTGCTGGTGCACTTGAATAGTACTCAATCAATATTACCGAGCGAGGTGGCGCAGTGGTTAGACACTGGACTCGCATTCGGGAGGACGACGGTTCAATCCCGCGTCCGGCCATTCTGATTTAGGTTTTCCGTGATTTCCCTAAATCATTCCAGGCAAATGCCTGGATGATTCCTCTGAAAGGGCACGGCCGACTTCCTTCCCTAATCCGATGAGACCGATGACCACGTTGTCTGGTCTCCTTCCCCTAAACAACCAACCAATCTATCAATATTGTTAATTCCACCGCATGGCAGCTAAATTTCAGCAATACAAACACTCAGTGTTGCTCACAGGAAAACCTCCCCAACAGGAAACTACCGAAAAGAACCATACAACATGAATGGACCTGGCTTGGGTACTTAAAACACCACCAAACTTTGGCGTCCTAGGTCGGTGAGCCACGAAGCTCATAGCGATCAGACAGCTCCACACACGCTCCAACACTGCGCAGGGACAGCCAGCGGACCCAACTGACTGCACCGCGCAGAGATATCCTCCCTGGTACACACGAACCGACCGACTGCCCGCAGACCCCCTAGCCAGAAACTATATGCTCAAGACCAAAGATGGCACACGGTGCAAATATCGATACAAATCGCTGCTGCCACACGAAGAAGGGAGAAGAACCGCAGCATAACCACAACAAGGGCGGGAAACGAAACACAGATAGATAGCCAAGTTCAAGAAAATGCATAGTTGAGAGTGAGCACAGCTCACTAAGCATTGCCAAAGTTTCACCGAGCTATTTTATTTAGCAATAGCGGAAGTTATTTCCGCCCTTACGTTTTTCACACCAATTTTAGGAGTAATACTAAGAATACTCACTTACAAAACTGAAGGTGGCAGGGGTAAAACGCAGGGAGCGAAAAGCTATTTACAATTTGTACAGAAACCAGATGGCAGTTATAAGAGTCGAGGGGCGTGAAGGGGAAGCAGTGGTTGGGAGACAGGGAGTGAGACAGGGTTGTAGCCTCTCCCCGATGTTATTTAATCTGTATATTCAGGAAGCAGTAAAGGAAACAAAAGAAAAATTTGGAGTAGGAATTAAAATCCATGGAGAAGAAATATAAACTTTGAGGTTCGCCGATGACATTGTAATTCTGTCAGAGACAGCAAAGGACTTGGAAGAGCAGTTGAACGGAATGGATGGTGTCTTGAAAGGAGGATATAAGATGAACATCAACAAAAGCAAAACGAGGACAATGGAATGTAGTCGAGTTAAATCGGGTGATGTTGAGGGTATTAGATTAGGAAATGAGACACTTAAAGTAGTAAAGGAGTTTTGCTATTTGGGGAGCAAAATAACTGGTGATGGTTGAAGTAGAGAAGATATAAAATGTAGACTGGCAATGGCAAGGAAAACGTTTCTGAAGAAGAGAAATTTGTTAACATCGAGTATAGATTTAAGTGTCAGGAAGTCGTTTCTGAAAGTATTTGTATGGAGTGTAGCCATGTATGGAAGTGAAGCGTGGACGATAAATAGTTTGGACAAGAAGAGAATAGAAGCTTTCGAAATGTGGTGCTACAGAAGAATGCTGAAGATTAGATGGGTAGATCACGTAACTAATGAGGAGGTATTGAATAGAATTGGGGAGAAGAGAAATTTGTGGCACAACTTGACTAGAAGAAGGGATCGGTTGGTAGGACATGTTCTGAGGCATCAAGGTATCACCAATTTAGTAATGGAGGGCATCGCGGAGGGCAAAACTCGTAGAGCAGATTCAGAAGGATGTAGGCTGCAGTAGGTACTGGGAGATGAAGAAGCTTGCACAGGACGGAGTAGCATGGAGAGCTGCATCAAACCAGTCTCTGGACTGAAGACCACAACAACAACAACTAAGAAGCTTTATGGATTGGGACGATCATGCACAACGGAACAAAAAATCGTAACACCGAGAAGGAGACGGGTTGACATGTATGTAAGCTGGTCATCGTGTTTTTATAACTGAAGTATGATGTCTGTTCGAATTTCGCGCCACTCGCCTAAGTTTGGTGCTAGTAGCGCCACTATTAAGATACAAATCACGTAACGGTCTTGACCTTAGTTAACTTTGAGATAGGATAGATACTCAAGAATACTTCTAAGCCGATAGGAAGCCATTATCAACACCTCCGTGAGTTTGAACTAGATTGTGTTACAGGGCTATGAGAAGCTGGATATCCCTTCTGTGATGCTGGAGAAAGACTTGACAGGAAAGTAGCCACTGTACATGACTGCTCGCAGCGGTGATGACGGGAAAGCACGGCCACAAGGAGACCGGGCTGCCGACGGCCAAGTGCCACTACCGTGAGGGAAGACCACCGTTTACAGCATATGGCTCTAGCGCATCGTACTGCATCTTCAGGGGCATTTTGAGCAGCAGTTGGCAGCAAAGTGACACAACGATCCTTGTAGCTAAGGTATCACGGGAGCATATCACGGAAGTGTTCTATGTTGTTCCCGGATCTTCCCATTCTCTTTTCTGATTAGAACAATAATATTTTATTACACCTGATGATGCACCTAAAATGTTGCGAAACCAGTCATGCTTATAAATAGAGTACTTGCAGCTGAGAAGGGGTTTGTCTTCAAAACGTTACAGATCGATTACTTCAAAGACAGCTCCGAGTCAGACACACTGTAGCGTGCATTACACTGCTCCCTAACCACCACCATTCGCAACTTATATGGTGTCAAACGAGAGCTGATTTCTGTTTAGGTTGGAGGTCCGTTGTGTTTTCGGATGAAAGCTGGTTCCGCCTCAGTGCCAAGTGATGCCCCTGTGTTAGTCAAAGGAGGCCTGTTGAGGGCCTAGAACCAACTTGTCCGGATGCTAGACACACTGGACCCGCACCTCGAGTTAAGGTCTGGAGTGCGATTTCGCATGACACCAGGAGCACTCACGTGGTTTTGCACGCATCCTGACTGCACATACGTACGTCAGTCTCATGATTCGACCTGTCGTCCTGCCATTCATGAACAGCATTCCAGGGTTTCTTTCCAAGAGGACAACACCCGCCCGCATACCGTAGTTGCATCACAACATGTTCTACAAAGTGCCGACATGTTACCTTGGCCAGTTCGATCACCATATCTCACTCCAATCTAGCACAGATGGGACGTCATCGGAGAACAAGTCCAGTGTCATGCACAACCAACATTAACCGTCCCTGTATTAACATCAAGTGCCACAGCCTTGGAACACCACCCCGCAAACCGACATCAGGCACCTGTAGAACGCAATGCATGCGCGTTTGTATGCTTGTATTCAACATTCTGGCAGTTGCACTTATTATTAAAGTAGAAGCATTTAACATTTGCAGTGGCTTTTCTCGCGCTTGCATTAACCCGCGATTTTTCATTGTTAACCACTTAAATATATTATGTAGAAAAATGTATTACCGAAATTTAGTTACTCTGTATTAATTAGTTTTTGGTGTTGCAATTTTTTCAGTCTGTGATTAATGATGAATGGAAGAGTTAATTTGCTGGATGGGTTCTGCGAAAGTGCGGAACACATGGAACGGTAATAGCACACAAGACGCTACCGTGACCAATTCTGGAATCTTGTCCCCGTGTATTGGAGTCCTTTTCCAGTACGCGTGACAACAGACATCGAACGGATACAGAGTCGCATCTGCATAAAATGCTCCATCGGCTTAAATGGGAATCACTGGAATAAAATGAGTAGTCGTCGTGGAATCCGATAACAATTTTGGTGAACCTTTATTCAAGGAACAGTGAGCGCCCATTAT
Organism: Schistocerca piceifrons; assembly: GCF_021461385.2. Lineage (NCBI taxonomy): Eukaryota > Metazoa > Arthropoda > Insecta > Orthoptera > Acrididae > Schistocerca > Schistocerca piceifrons. Next base: position 674,027,138 of record NC_060140.1, on the reverse strand, counting down.
ACTGCCACTGTCGTGTATCTCGCATAGGTATCATGAGAATAACATAAAGGGCACGCACGGAGACACATACCTAATCAATTTACCCTCACTAAATAAGCAAATGAAATACCATATAAAATTAGCAATATTGGTACTATGCACCCTCGTTCATGCACTGCACAGTAACTTGTGAAGTGTAAATGCAGATTTAGATTCTCACACATAACTCTCTTCTTCTGAAACCTGCAAACGAGTCTTGGCAGGATGGTTAGCGTGATATCACATTAATAAATATTAAATATTTCACTTCACTTCTGTTCTGTCCTGTTTCCAGGTGCTACCCCCCCCCCCCCCCCCTCGTTCATATTTCGACCGCAGTTAAAATTCGCCACTACACAGTGCTTGGCGTAAGTCATGAGACGTGCTCTGTAATCTTCATTTATACTGTGATCAGCTAGCCTGCATATTGTAAGAACTCTTCCCACGATTATTCGGATATAAAGAATCCATCACATTATAGCGTGCAACCTAGTCATTTCCTCAGATAGTTTTTTTAGTGACAACCTAGCTATTTTTCACGGGTAGCCCAATGTTCTCAGACAGGCGGTGTTTTATTGGCTTTTACGCCCCGAGAGACAGTTTTATGTGCGCTGACGCTGTTGATGTGACGTCCCATGCGTTATATCCGCCCTGGGAGGGCGCCTGCCATCGGTGTGATTGAGACAGCCCTATGTTTGCAAAGCTTTCCAGTACCGGATGGGGTGACGCACGGTCGATCAGCTTTACGCTGCCTACCGATCACTGCCACTAGCAGTTTCGGGGGGCAGTAAGAACAAAAGTACTCCCTATTTCTTTGCCACACTTACAAGGCTACACAATATTCCTTCGCTTTTAGTGGCATCAATAACGAAACGACGAGGGAGTTATCGTAAACTTTGTGCGGTTTGACTAAGTAAAATGACGAACGCTGACACGGAAATGCTATTATTCATCTTTATTTATTTGCTTTTAAGTATATTTGGTGGTGTCATCTCTACATACTATTTACTGAGGTCGACATACCTATTACCTTGTTTACTTACTGGTAGGCGCTATAGACCTTGTAGACCCTTGGCCTCCTTTGTCCCCTCCCTCCATTGTTCTCTGTACAGCGCTTTCCCTCTCCAATTCTTGACTCTCGTTGCTTTGATACCTCCTTCATATCTTCAAGCCACCTTCCTCATCTTCTCCCGTCGGGCTTTCCTATAAACACTTTCTTAAATTTGGTGTTTCTGACATTCTCTGTACTCGGCCAGACCATTATATACTTCTTTGCTTGATTTTGATTACAATATTCATCTGTCCAAAAAGTGTCTATAGTTCTGCGTTTGTCGTTATCCTGCAGTTTCCTTCCTCTCTCACTGTTCCAAATACCTTTCTCAAAATCTCCCCTTCCCATTTCAGCAACCAGACTTCTTCCGTTGTAGTCATCATCCAGCCCTCAGATTCATTCATTGCTGGAGGTCTCATTACAGTCAAATACGTTTTGATTTTTTGTATTCTTGCTTACATTTATAGCCATAATGGTATTCTATAAGTTATAATAGCACTGGTTGCCACTTACTACCGTTTCTTGAATTTACGGTGCTGTCCTATAGTCTTCCGTTATTATCGAACCCAAATATTTAAACTTTTACACTCTTTGTTTTTTTTTATTCACTGACTTTTTATTGAAGTCTCTCGCCTATCTGCATCAGTATCTCTCATCATCATATATTTCGCTTTACCTATAATCACTTTCAGTCCTAACTTCCGCGTTGTTCCTTCCAGTGCAGCATAACTGTTCTCCAAAGCTCTGATATTCCTTGCAGTTAATCCTATATCATCAGCATATGCCACTACCTGGACTTGCCGATTAAATATGGTTCCCCATAGCATTGTTAGCGCTTGCCGAATTACTTACTCTAGTGCTCAGTTAAAGAGTAGCCACCTCCCTACATGCAACTCGCCCGACAATTCCTGCTCTGTTCTGAACTTGCAAACTGTTGCTTTGATTGTCATTTCCATGAACCTCACAAATTTTAGCGAGATCCCAAACTCTTTCATACTCTGGAGAATCTTATTCCTGTCTAGGCTGTCGCATGCTTGTTTAAAATCATCGTACACCAATGCACTTGCTGGTCATATTTATAAATTTTTTCTAACACCTGTCTCAATAAAAATATGTTGTCCATTGTGGATCTATATCTCCGAAATCCAGCCTAATAACCTTTCCACCGGGTATTCAAGCCGAGACGCTAAAATCGCGCTAAACACATTACACGCTGCATCTCGGAGAGTAATACCGAGGTAATGTCTGCACACTGCCTTATCACCATTCTTATCTAATGAGCACATTATTCCCACGCTCCAATCCTTAGTCATTTCTTCCTCTATCCGTATTTCCCTTATTAGTCCATTAACAGCCATCTCTATCTTCTTTCCACCAGATTTTAATAAATCAGCCTCTATGCCGTTTTCTGTTTCTTTATTATTCTTTCAAGTTTTTAATTTCATTCTTCACTCCCTGTAAGTCTACTGGTTCGACTTCCTTCTGCTCCACTTCCTAATTCCAAATCTAGTTCCTCCTCTTCCTCACTCCTCGTTTCTGTTGGATGTCTGTCTTTATGCTTACAGAAGAATGCTCTTGGTTGGAATCCTCTCTTCATTTCCCTAGCTCCTTCATAAAACTTTCGTAGACCCTAAAACATAAAAAGATCACGCACCACGAAGGAATTATCCGAATGGGACGGAAATCAGTAGATGTGCTGTGCATGTGCAGACAAACAAATGATTAGAGCTTCAGTAAAACTGGATGATTTATTCAAGAGGAAGAGCTTCACAAATTGAGCAAGAGAATAACACGATCCACCTCCGGCCCTTATACAGTTATTCCGCTTGGCATCGACTGACAGTTGTCGTCCTCCTGAGGGATATCGTGATTCTCTCCAACTGGCTGGTTAGATGGTTAAAATCCCGTGCTGGTTGGAGGGCCCTGCCCATAACGCTCCAAACGTTCTCAATTGGGAATGGATCCGGCGACCTCGCTGACAACGGTTATCTCCAGAGAAGCCGCCTATAATCCGAACAAGTTGTGGAATCCTGCATTAACATGAATAAAAGAGCTCCAGAAAGCGCCAGTAAGCTCTTCTCAGGTTACAGCCACTGACAACAGTCACGGCCTGGTGAAACGAAACACGCTCTGAACGCCTCGACTGAAATGTAGCGTTCGGACACGGTAAGGAAGGCGAAGGAAGGGGAGGTAATCGAGACGAGTAGAAGGATAGCTCTACAATACGCAAGGGGGCATCTGAAGACTACTTCGGTGTCGGAATATCGTAACAAGACGTAACATACGGAAATATAGCCACTAGAACATTATACATCACCACCACTGACAAAATATGCAAAATAAAACTACTGTGTACGTTAAAGCATGTAATAATGTGCAAGAGAGGACGATGTTATTCTAACACTTTCAACCTTTTGGACCCGAATTAGTGTATTACAGGCCAATCGCTATGCTACATAAAATAATACAATGTTAGCACATAGCTGTACGTCTCGAGAATGAAGCTGTCATCATCTATTGTCGTGGCTAAAGGATACAGCAAAACTTTCTGGAGACAGTACCGCGCTGTAATGATCTTGATGACTATGGGACGTTAAACCTTAATTATGCTTCGTTTCTGTTGCAGAGAAAGCTTTTGGGGAACGTTGGTACTCCTCACGAACCACGTTACAAAATGGTCTCAATTTATATTCAAAAATTTGTGGTTCCCATTTCAAGCCATCGTCTGTGGTTCTGTACCTTTAGGAGTAAACTGGAAACCCGAACTTAATAGTGTGAACTGGATTGTTCTCCTTGCTATGTCAAATAAAATATGATCATAAAATGATACAGGTCGTATAAAAGTTTTCAGTTCTTAACAGGAAAGTACTTCCCATTTTTCTTTTCTCTTTTTCTATTGCCACATTTAACCTACGCATGGAACTGAAACTAGGAACACTCCATTTGGATATACGGACATTAACAACTCCCTAACCCTGTCGTTTCCTATTTTAAGGACAAACATCAAAATATGAAGACTAGGAACTCAGATGATTGAGAAAAATGTCGTCTCCTTTTCGTAGCTAAAGTGTGACATCTAATTGGGGAATGCTCCTCAGATTTTGAACGAGTATGCAATCAGAACATTTATTGATCATTCCTTAGGACAGATTTCGAGCATTCTGATACTCACAGTACCACAACATCATATTTAAAGATAATACGCTAGAAACCTCTACTGCTGTTCGTATAAGCAGATTAAATACACTCAGTCCAGTCATATTAATGTGTCTACCGCCTGTGTTCGACGTCCACTTGCAGTTAACACTGCAGTAAGCACTCACAGACGGCAGTTGGCAGCACTAGCAGTGGAGAGTTTATAAATCGTGTCGAGAGGGGGTGGGAGAGAAGCGAAAAACCAGTGAAGTAGCTATCGTAACTGACGACCAAATGGGCTTTAACATTGGCTTTCAGATCAAGGGTGGAAGCGTTTCCGGAACACCTAAGTTTATAAACTATTCGTGTGCCGTCGTGCTTAATGTACATCGTGCATGGCAAAATGGCACCATCCAAAACTAGTGAGCGGCAACTTCGGTTCACCACGGGCCGCAGATGACCGGCATGAACGACGTCTGCGGAGGTGTGTGCGGGCAACTGATGAGCAACTGACCGCTCTGACGAATCAAGGAGCTACCAATAATGAAACTTCCTGGCAGATTAAAACTGTGTGCCGGACCGAGACTCGAACTCGGGAACTTTGCCTTTCACGAGCAAGTGCTCCACCAACCGATTCTCCTTAACGACTGTTCAGTCAACATTGCTGCAAATGGGCCTCCGCAGCAGGCATCTGCTTCATGCACCCAAGCTAGTTCCTGTTATCGGCGGCCAACACAGGAATCAGCATGCCTTTACCGAAATGGACTCCAACGAAAGACGACAGGTGGCCTTTTCAGTTGAATCGCGCTTTATGCTCTATCGGTTAGATGGCCGTTGGCATGTACGGCGTGAAACGTCTGCAAAGGAACAACATGCAAGAAGATTATGATGTGGGGAATCTTCTCGTAGTATTCCTTGGGTGACTCGTCATCCTCGAAGGCACAATGGATAAACACAAGTATGCATTTATCTTTTGGGACTATTTCCAGCCCTAAGTGCAGGTTTTTTTTTCTCCTCGGTACGATGGCATCTTCTACCAGGACAGTGCAACGTGTCACACAGCTCGCAGTATACGTGCATGGTTCGAAGAGCACCAGGATGACTTTACCATTCTCCCCTAGCCACCAAACTACACGGATTTAAGCCCAATCGAGAAGCTGATGAACTTGATTGGGCTGTTCGTGCCATGGCTCCTCAACCGATAAACCTAGCGCAGCTGGCCACGGCAGTGGAGTCGGCATGGCTCCATATCCCTGTCGGTTCCTTCCAGTACCTCATTGATCTTCTTCCTGCACGTCCCACAGGGGTCCACGCTGCAAAATGAGGGTATTCAAGCTTTTGACAGGTGGTCACATTAGTGTCTGGGCTGTATACATCGCAACTAGCAAGTAGCCAATACCATTTATATTTGCAACTCACGAGTGGCGAACATTAAGTGGTGTGAGCTTGCAAATTGAACTTTATAGCTAAACGTTCACAGAGAACGTATATTTTTAACTAACTTTTTTTCCAATTTACACCTCATAACAACATAGACTCTTGGCTGGTCTTGACCGGCTGCAAAGTTGCGAATGCAGTGCTGTAAATTACATGCCCATTCGTCCGTAACGACTGCGCACCATGTTCTTGTAGGCGTTTTAATGTAGCCACAAATGTGGCAGTCGTGTGCCCTGTCCTGCACAATGAAACACTCACTTTATCAACAAATAAGTAGCACGTGAACAGTAAGGAACAAGAACTGCAGATTAAGCTGCTCAATCGTTAACGTAAGCTCGTAGCCGTACGTTAGATAGAACACAGAATACTTCAAAATCACAACGGTGTTAAATTCAGTCGACAATTTCGTGAGAAATTTTCCGCCTCCACTGCTCGGAAGCAATATTACGGCTTAACGCCACATCGAGACAGAGTGCAATCTGTTTGGTTCGAGGATGCGAAAGAAGTTTGTCCGTGTCCTTTTCAAAATAACTAACTGGTTTAAATTATGTTGAGGAAGCATAAAAACTTTAAGTTGAATGTCTGAATGTATATTTGAATCTTGATGCTCCAGAATGTTAGCCTAATGCCTTAATCACCACGCCATCTCACTCGTTAATGGTCACTTGCCATTTCTTTCTTTTTCATTATTCCTCGCAACTGATTTTATACTAACCACTCCCCCCACCCCCATATTTCCATACCTTGTGCTAAACATTTTTTATACGTAACTATAAACCCAGAATTCTATATACCCAGATATATATCCTAGTTTTCCTCAGCCCATACTAACCCTCTCCCTTCCCACTCTACACTTCCCACCATATCCGCCTTCAACCCTCCTCCCCTTTCCCCCTTTCTCCCCTACTACTACATCTTCCTGCGGCAAGTTAATTCTTGGATGCTGTAACTGTTCTTTTAATTTGTCCTTTTTCTGGTAAGAGTATTCCTCACATTTCTTTCCTCTGTTACTCTTTTAGCACTCTTCCATTTCGCACTTCATCTGCTTCCTCAACTTTTTTCCGTAGAATCATATATCAGACTCTTCCAGTTTCTTTACTGTGGGTATCCCGTGGTTCACGCTTCGGATCCATATGGTGCTGTTTTGCACACGTATAGTTTCACAAACGTCTTTCTTATACCAAAATTAGATATCTGAATATCTCTTTTACTGAAAAAACAGCTGAGTCAGTCTACAATATCAACCATCCTGTGTAGCGTCATATAAACGCTTTTTTACAAGAAGAGACAGAGTAGTCAGCAAGCGCCTAATAGTCGAGGCGAAGCATTTATTCACTAGTTTTCGAACATTGTGCGTATTTTGAAGAAGGTGTAACAAAACTAGGAAACCGTTTCCGCAACTCATATTTGTGAATGACATGGCACGTTTACCAGTAAGTATTTCAGGACGTCTTTTGCCAGACGGTCATTTTCTTGTGGACTGTCGTGCCTTCTTTTGAAATAAAAGTTTGTCTCATACCAGATATTCTCTATAGGATTCAAATCTAGAGATACAATTAGATATTCCTAGTGGTGGAAATCTTCCCCTTCAAGTAATGCGTCCATCAGAGCGACACAAGTATAGTCGGCCGTGAAGCGGAAACCTGGAACTACTACTGCTCTGAAATGTCACAAGTCTTGTTGCAGTAAACTTACCTGACCTCTTTTCATCTCAGCGTCATCAGTATCTCCACCAACAACCAAGTAGAACATAAATACTCCGTACGTTGACAACATAATGCCTCCCCACTCAAATACCTCGCAATTAACGGCATCTCTTTCCGTGAAATAGAAACCACAGTGAAAATCAAAAATGTTTTATTTGCAAAAGTTAGCTACAACTTCCACCTATTGTTTTACACAGTCGCCGCTACCATTTAGACAATTGCTGAAGCATTGTAACAAATTACCGGTACCCTCGTCATTGAAGACCGCCTCCCGTGTTTTCCGACAATTTTCTGCGCTGGACTGCAGCTTGTTCTCCTGCAAATAGGTTGTCTTCATAGCCAACAATCCATTTTAGCACAAATCAAAATCAAAGGAAGCCAGGTCCGGGCTGTATGGTGGATGATCCAACACTTCCCATCGAAAACGCTGCGAGCGTCACGTTAAGCTGTCGGCACACGGACCGTGCATCCGAACGTTGAGCGTTGAGCGTGCCGAGTTTCTGACGTCATAGCGTGGAATAGCACGTTCGGGAGTCTTTCCGAGCGTGCAGAGCAATATCTAGCATGTCAGATATTCTGAGCGCGTGTCTGAGCGTTGACCAATGAGATGGCACAACGCCACCTACGTCACACATACGCCGTCTCCCTTCAGTACAGAGTTTTGAGGCGCTATATTGGCATTCATTTCAAGCCTGTATGTATATATGCCGTTTCTGAGCACCAGAAAATTGAGAATCACTAAAAAAAACCCGTTGTTAACTGTGTGATTCGTTCCAATAAAATAATGAGAAACATCATATTCGTGGCAAAATAATTGTTGTAACTTGCGTATTATGAGAGTAGGCTATTTGAACCCAGCGACACACTGAAGATCTACTCAAAAGGCATTGTTCTTGGTACAATTTGTTATAATTAAACTTCAATTAGGAACGTATCTACGATTAAGGTTTTCTGCACGTCCTAACATACTATGATTAGACAACTGGAGCACGTTATTGCTGTAGCGTAGTGACTAGCGTCACTGCTTTAAAAATCATTTTGATGGGGCGGTGGTTCGTGTCTTGCCACTTCCAAATTTTTTTCCTAACATTCGCCTTTTTATTGGGTTCTGATACTTTATTATTAGTATAATATAAGTATATACTATAATATTTGATGTTATGTAAATATAAGTTCACCTTTTTTTGAGGGGTGCTTTGTTCGATTGGTTTAATCTACAGGACAGCTTGCGCTACTTGTATAAAGATATTTTGCTCCTTTTTCTTTTTCGCTTCGTAATTCACGTGCTGCAAAGATTCTGCTACTGGGTAGGAACACTGATCAAGTAAGACTGACCTTGGGGTCTTACCAAAATGTGGGAATGATGAAATAATGTTTATGTTATGCGCAGAAGTATTCCAAATTTGTACCACACTGTTTGTAATGGAACTTTTATAAACCTGTGTCCTTATTGATTGGACATAGTACTTTCCTTTTCGTGGACGATGGAGGAAATGTGCGTTTTAACAGCGCTAATGTGGGAATTTTACGCGCGCCCGTTGAGTAAACAGTGTGATTTACGAACTAGAAACACCCCTCAACTGCCGCTGGAGTGCGTTGCGATCGCGTATACCACGTTGGGGCCCACGTACCGTATGCACGAGTCGCATCGTTCCTGAGCGTTCTGCAGCACGTTGAACTTGTCACGCTCAACGTTAACGTTCGACAGCACGGTCCGTGTGCCGACGGCTTTAGCCATGTAGTTCGCGACCGAGAACTGTCACGAAAAAGGAAGGCATGATAGTTACATTGTGTGGGGTAGCATGAAATCGGGCGCTATCTCTCGGCAGGCACCCATACTTACCGGGAGACACTATTTTGTAGACATCTTTAAGTGCTCACTGTGTGTTTAGAACTGAGAAGAGCGACGTTACGCCATCTGCGGGCATACTAGACACACTACGTATCACATCTGTGCAAAGATTCATCGAATTTTCACTGTGGTTTCCGTTTCGCTCCTTACCTTCCGAGTAGCCAACATTCCTCTAATGTGTGACAAGTACCATTCAAGAAAGAATTATGGCTCCATGTATGGGGAGCAAATCTCTCTGCTTTCTTGAATCCGACAGTGATTCGGATCACCCGCCAAGCCGCGCTGTCGATATGTAGCTTGAGATACCGTCTAGCAAGCAGCCGCAGTTCCTCGGGACTTCGGAGACGGCGCATATCCTCCTCGACGGAGGTATCAAAAGTTCAATGCACACAGTAATGTGGCGGCCATTGCAACAAATAGCTGTTCCGTGTGGTCGGTGTTGACTTAATTCACGTAGTGAACTGCTGCCGAGAAGCAGAGTCCAAAACACAGGAATGTCATTAGTGTACAAGATCAGTCAATCCTGAAATAGAGAAATCTGTAACTCAAGTAACAATCGAACACTGTTTCAAAAAATTACAGGCAAGAAGATGTATACGAGAGCTCATGCTAATTTAAGCGCAGAACTCTGCCAGATGGCGCCCCCGTGTAGTGTAGGAGTACAGTGAACTTGGTTCCAACCATAACTGACACCACCGTGCTCTACCTTCGTTGCGTTATCCAGTTCCTGGCGGTAGGCTGGTCTGAGCATCCAGTGCTCAGCTCTTCAGCAAACGTGATGCTGCTGTAAGGACTATGGACTATTGCCTATACTAAACGTTGGGTTTCTTCGAACAACAAAGCCAAGTGTTGGTCATACTGACAATGGTTATGGTTAGTACCCCAAATTGCACCTATTATTATTTCTCACTCCTGTGATAACTGATGAAGCTAAAAACCCAATAAATATCACTGTTAATTATCATATATGTTACATTATTTTTCAGGAACAAAACCAAATCCAAGCATTTCCTGGGTTAAACTGGTTAGCCGAGTTTGAAAAAAAAATTAAGCTGAAATTTACGAAAAAGTTTAGCTAACCCCGCCTACCCCCTTTTCTAGTTTCGCATCTGTTTTAGGAACTGCCAGTTCACCGCATATCAACCAATTCTAAAATCAGTTTTTTCTTGTCTTATGACATAATTGCTTAGTAGGGGAAGGAATAGAAGGCAAAATTATGGGAAAATATAGGCGTGTTATTAGTCATGAGAGAAGAAGTAAGACTAATAGAGCTCTGCAATGAATTTCAGATAGTAACGGTGAAAACAACTGAAAACTCACAAGAAAGAGAGGCAGACTTGGAAAAGGCCTGTGTGCGTGCTAAATGTCCAGCTGAATTACACCATGTTCAGATAGAGTTTGTGATATCATATATTGGATTGCAGGCCATATCCAGGGCCACTCATAGTCAGATCACAGTTTCGTAATGATGAAGAGTAGACTGATATTTAACAGAATATCCCGGAAAAATCAGTGTTGAAAGGCATGGAACATTGAAACATTGAGGAATCATCAGATGTGTTTGAAGTTCTATACGGCTGCAGATACTGTGATAATGAATACTATAGTACGCACTGCCGTTAATGAGTAGTGGACATCTCTACAAAACGCAGTCTCAGAAGATGGAGACACAAACATAGTTACAAGGAAGTTAACAGTAAAGAAATCTTGGGCTCTAGAAGTATTTTTCGACTGACTGACGAAAGTAGCGAGTAGAAAAGTTTTCAGGAAAAGACAGGAATACAGCGATATAAGTCAATTAGGAGTAAAACAAATTCGAAGTGCAAGGAAGTCACTGCAAAAACTGGTGAAACTGAAAAAGAAATGTTCTTCGAAAGAATGAATCAGCATACAACAGAGTGTCAACATTAAAAGTACAGTCAGATTTTCAGAAGAGAGAGCAGTTAGGTGGAGAGAGTACGCTGATGTCTTCCGTGGAGTGGAGGAATTGTCTGATACCGTGATATATGAATTGTGAGTTGACATGAAACACATTCGGTATGCAGCATACTGTCAGTGTTTGAGGATTCAAGAGAGCTTTGGGAGACTTGCAGTCAATTATGTCAGTAGGGGGTAGGTACTTTTTCTTTGGAATTTCGATTACCACTTGGAAACCAAACGACAATTTAAGTTGATGTATAGAAGAGACACAGGGACTTCAGACCAAAAGAAGTCCAATAGGGTCAAAATAGGCCTTAATTTCAGGGAGTAGTGGTTGAGAATGTACGTCTGGAGAACAGCATTGTATGGTAGTGAAGAGTGAAATGTGAGAACACCGAAAGGAACAGTATCAAAGCATGTGAGGTATGGTGCTACAAAAGGACGTCGAAAGTTGTGTGTTGATAATACAGGGAATGAGAGGATTCTCCACAGAATCGGCAAGGAATGGAACATGTAGAAACACTGGAAAGAATACGGGACAGAATATTAGGAAATGTGTTGTGATATCAGGAAATAACATCCATGGTAATAGAGGGAAGTATAACGATTAAAAACCTGCATGGGAAGGCAAATTAGAATACGTGCAATAAACAAACGAAGAAGTAGAGTGTAAGTGCTGCTACGGTATGAAGAGGTTGGCAGAAGAGAGGAATATGTGGCGGATCGTATCAAACCAGCCAGAACACTGATGACGCAAAAACGTAATTAATTTAAATAGCAATGTAGTGATCCTTTAGTAGTTTAGTTGACAGAAACTGAATAATAAGCGTATCAGACACAAAAGGTGGACCGAAGTCAATAAACAATACAAGAAGGAACCAATGTATGAAATGAACATAGAAGATACAAGGTCCTTCCCTAAGTATACAGGGTGAGTCACCTAACATTACCGCTGGATGTATTTCGTAAAACACATTAAATACTGACGAATCGATTCTACAGACCGAACGTGAGGAGAGGAGCTAGTGTAATTGGTTACTACAAACCATAAAAAAATGCACGGAAGTATGCTTTTTAACAAAAACCTACGTTTTTTTAATGAAACCCCCGTTAGTTTTGTTAGCACATCTGAACATATAAACAAATACGTAATCAGTGCCGTTTGTTGCATTGTAAAATGTTAATTACATCCGGAGATATTGTAATCTAAAATCGACGCTTCAAACCTCCGACGTTCAGTTGCGTGTTGTAACAAACACGGGCGTTTCATTGGACGTGGAGGACGCATAAATTGGCCAGCACGTTCTCATGATCTTACACCTCTGGACTTCTTTCTGTGGGGTACGTTAAAGGAGAACGTGTACCGTGATGTGCCTACAACCCCAGAGGATACGAAACAACGTATTGTGGCAGCCTGCGGCGACTTTACACCAGATGTACTGCGGCGTGTACGACATTCATTACGCCAGAGATTGCAATTGTGTGCAGCAAATGATGGCCACCACATTGAACATCTATTGGCCTGACATGTCGGGACACACTCTATTCCACTCCGTAATTGAAAACGGAACCCACGTGTGTACGTGTACCTCACCCCTCATGATAATGTACATGTGTGTCAGTGAAAAAGACCAATAAAAAGGTGTTAGCATATGGACGTAATGTGCTGTTCCAGTCTCTTCTGTACCTAAGGTCCATCACCGTTCCCTTTGGATCCCTACGTAATTCGGTGCTCTCCGGTACACACGATCGAACAGCGGAGGAGTGGTACTCAAGCGTCAACTTTAGGTTACAACATCTCCGGATGTAATTAACATTTTACAATGCAACAAACGGCACTGATTACGTATTTGTTTATATGTTCAGATGTGCTAACAAAACTAACGTGGTTCCATTTAAAAAAACGTAGGTTCGTCTTAAAAAACATACTTCCGTGCATTTTTGTATGGTTTGTATTAAATAATTACACTAGCCCCTCTCCTCACGTTCGGTCTGTGGAATCGGTTCGTCAGTATTTGATGTGGTTTACGAAATATATCCAGCGGTAACGTTAGGTGACTCACCCTGTATACTTCCACGTCTCAATAACTCACTTGTTCAGATGAATTCTATCAATGAGCGTCTAATAACCTTTCAGAACACTTCATCGCCTAGATCGCAAGTTTTGTTGCCTAGATAACCAGTTTCAGCCACTTCAATGACCATCTTCATACAAGTAAATGTTTGGAACGAAATATAGGTTAATACGTCTTATCCAAACCAAAAATGTTGTGATACTATTAACTAGAGTATATATCCTAAATGGTAATATCTATGCAATCAAGTAACTAATCGTATGTTTGCGTACAACAAATAAGCAAAAGTTAATAATTTACAGAACTGATCTGAAGTCGTTATTAACATTACAACACTGTTCTACATGTAAATTACCTACACATAATCACAGAACTTGCATCATATTAGAGATTTATAGAGCGCTGAGCACTTTCACATAGTGCAAAAAACGGCACAGAATCCCATTTCTATGATTATCTTACACTTATTGAAGATAATAACCATAAACAGCCGGCCGAAGTGGCCGTGCGGTTAAAGGCGCTGCGGTCTGGAACCGCAAGACCGCTACGGTCGCAGGTTCGAATCCTGCCTCGGGCATGGATGTTTGTGATGTCCTTAGGTTAGTTAGGTTTAACTAGTTCTAAGTTCTAGGGGACTAATGACCTCAGCAGTTGAGTCCCATAGTGCTCAGAGCCATTTTTGAACCAATAACCATAAACATTATCATACGACATCCTGCATGACTTGGCAATCAGTTGAAGTTGTCCCGCTGACGGAAATAGGCAAACTAACTGCCGCAGATCAATTAGAACTTTAGTCGTAGCTATTGCCACCAGGTGGAAGTACACTATGGTACATCTAACATGTGAAGTTACCTCACTGCATATTCCGTCATAAATTAAATAAAATTCGCCATTACCTAAAATCTATTCGTATCAGTTAGACTGTATATCAGCTGTTCAAATGGTTCAAATGGCTCTGAGCACTATGGGACTCAACTGCTGTGGTCATAAGTCCCCTAGAACTTAGAACTACTTAAACCTAACTAACCTAAGGACATCACACACATCCATGCCCGAGGCAGGATTCGAACCTGCGACCGTAGCGGTCGTGCGGTTCCAGACTGTAGCGCCTTTAACCGCTCGGCCACTCCGGCCGGCTGTATATCAGCTGTAACAGTACATAACAGAACCTAATAGAAAATGTTATACACATTTAAGGAATTAAAATGTAAGTTGCATATATATTTAAGGCACGACATTCAAGTTCGTTAATCAAAATTTGTTACGTGCAATCGCCACGGGATGGATTAGTACAAGTGTAAAAATGTATATAAATTACCAGACATCTAATAACATGTTGAAATACTTGAAATATGTAAGCTGCTTAGATCTTCACATTATGAGGTCACTCTAGTTTTATCAAATTTGTTACATGGAAACACCAAGAGACAAATCCGTACCAGTGCAGTAAGTTCATACAAACAACCTGACATCCAGTACAAATGGACAGAAACTTTTAAAAACTACTACGTTTCAATTCACGAAAAGAACAGGTACTTGAGACGCATTACGAACCTGGAAATATATTTCTAAAATACCTGTCTCTACCAGCCATATGGCGGAATACACTACTTCAATAAGGCAATAGATATTATTCATATGTTCAGTATTATAATACACAACCAGAACAGGTACAAGGTCCTTCAGGATACCTTTCTGTACCGACGATATTGACGTTACCGAACAGCTTACATATTCTACGTAATGGTATTGCAACATATTTTGTTTGTATATGATGTAATGACCTGTATTTCGTTTTAAACCCTTACTCATCTGAAGATAGCCATTGAACTGGTTCAAACTGGTTATCTACGTAACAAAATTACGATCTACGCGATAAAGTGTTCTAAAAGGATAAATGATACAAATGGCTCTAAGCACTATGGGACTTAACATCAGTCCCCTAGACTCAGAACTACTTAAACCTAACTAACCTAAGAACATCACACACATCCATGCCCAAGACAGAATTCGAACCTGGGACCGTTGCAACAGTGCGGTTCCGGACTGAAGCGTCTAGAACCGCTCGGCCACAGCGGCCGACTCTAAAAGGACAGTAGACTCTCAAATATGGAAGACTGTCTCCTGCTTTCACTGACGATGTCATGCAGTAATAGTTCTATTAATGTTGCTGACGAAAGGAGGTCAGACACATCTAGCTGTAATAGAACTGAATCAGTGAGACCGGATAAATAACCATTCTCAACCACCCAAAGAAGTTTCCTTTTCAGAAAGCAGGTATTATTAAAAACTGTTTAGTTTTCGAAATATTTTTTCTCGTTCACTAACCGACTAAAAGTACGAATATATTGCTCAAGTAACCTTTCTTATTCATCGCTAGAGTTAATAAAATATATTTTCTCCCTTCTGTAAGTGATATTACTACAAAAGCATAGACTGAACTTAATTATTCCGGATTTTCTTCCCACGTGTGCCGTAGCATCAACTTTGCTCTTGCCTAATGATCAGTTGTCTTACGAAAAGCTCTAGCCGTAGCGAAATAATGAGACAACGCAGAGCTTCCAACTTCCTAACGTCTCAAGCTGCTGCTTGCTTTCCCGAGGCTTCCAGTCCACCCGATATCTTTGCTTCACACACCTGGTAATCAACGTCTTAATAGGATGTTGAGGAAACAATATTCATTAAGAAGTTAAATTGCTCTTAGCAGAGTGAGATCTCTCCTTTGTTCACAAAGGAAGTCAGTCTGTAGACTCCTTTGTTTTGAAGGAAAATTGAAAGACGTTATTGTTACAGGAAATCAATGTTAGGCAACTCCTTAGCTCTTGCCCCTTTTTGTGCAGTACAAATTGTGTAAGTAAGAGACTGCCTCACTGAGGTAACTTAGTTTCCGCAGATCAAATTCCTTAAGTATGTCTTTGTAACTCACATTTCCATTACATTATTTATTACAAACTTACGGATTTCCAGTTATTTACAGTGTAGTCTGGTGAACGCGACAGTATGAACCACAAACGCTAAACACAGATTGCACTAACATGTGTTTCGTCCTCAATTCGTTTAGGTGTTTTATGTGCAATGTGTATTGCTATGCAAAATCTAACATCTAGACACTTAGAGTACCATAACATACAACTGACAGTGGCAGGAAATGTTGCCAGAGGTCTGCCAGTCGCGCACAGAAAGCTGAACGTCACATGGCATGAGGTCAGCGTCACTACAGCTACAAATGGATCTGGCCCCACAATACGAGGCATTCGAAGAAACGTGAAAAGACAGTATGAAGGATCAATCAGTGGACAGCTACAGTCTGCTGTGATGGTGTTCGTTACAACATGACAAGGAGGCAAGATCTGGACGACCTTGCATCAGGGAGGATTATCGGGAAACTGGATGAAGAGTCGCGAGTGTAGGCCAGAAGTTTGGTATAGTTCACAGCATTGTTTCACGTGCATGGGGAGCGTTCCGAACCACGGCTATTGTTGCTTGAAAGGGAGGAGGTAGTCGACCACATCCACCACAGCAGCAGATAACAACTACATTCTGTAGCAGGCAAGAAGGAACCCACATCGAACAGTGCATGCTATTGTAGCCACGGTTAACAGTACCGGAAGGTATACAGTCTCACGCTCCACAGTGGATTAAGAGTAATCTTATCAACCAAATACTAGTATGTTGTGTTACATAGCCACCAACATATCGGCGGCATCGTAGTAGTAGGGCAACAGATTTTCTACACCACTTTTGATCTCTAATTAATTTGCAAATTAATTAAACTGAGACAGCACATGGATTTATCATCTTAACCTCAGCTAAATGGTTTTTCATGTAAACCTTCCACCTCCACTTGACCTGTTGTTCTGTTGACTGATTTATGACCGCCTGTGGGTAAGCAGTCCTTCTGGGAAACCCCCTACCCCTCCCCCTCCATATCCCCCATCCTCCTGGAAACCTCCAACCCTCCCCCTCCCCCTCGTCATACAAGCACACATTAAGGCCTAAATTTTTCGAATATCCCCTCCCATTCTATAAATTTGATTGACTGATTAATTAAATCAATAAATTATCTAGCCACTTCCTCTCTGACACAGCGCCCACCCCCTCCCCTCCACAACCTGGAAAATGACAGCTAAAGGACTAAGTCTGTGCCGGAGAAGAAGGATCTTATGAAAGGAAATTCAAATCAATGTCAATTACATAGCAAAGTATATACTGTTTATTTATAGAATTCCTTTATTTGGTGGGAAAGCTCTTCATTCTCTGCTGTATTGGAAGACGTCAGTCTTGTAAAATATATAGAAAAGAAGTAATTAAATAGGTTGCTTTTTTTAAGAATTGGATGAGGAATACTGTCTCAAAATCTATGTTAACATAACTTGTAAGGGGTCCGTAGGCCCTTACTATAAGTTTGCACTAGGAACAGGTCGATAGGGCAAACAATCGATTGTGTCGTGTTGCGAGAGCGAGTGTGAGTTGAGTCTGTCCCATGTTTCGGGCCGAGCTGTGTGGAGGCCTGTTGCTGTAATGCAAGGCTTTACCGACAAAGGGAGTGGCCATCGCCGCGGTTTAACCCCTTTGTGCTAGAATAATACTGGGAAAGTGAAGAAGTATAATTACGAGAGTGATCAGTGATATTTCAGTGCCGATATTTTGGTTTCGCATCTACCGCGCCGGCATCAGGTTGGATTGCAGTGTTGGATTGCAGTGATTGGATTAACGTGTGACGATAATGAATAACGAAGAAGCCTGTGCTGAGATTAGCCGTAATTAGATGTGTATGACGAAGGCAGTGGCTGTCTCCTCCCTTTGGTGTTTTTGAGACGAATATAGCTTCTTGATTAGTGAAATTGTGTTGGTGTTCTTCTTGTTACCAGACATTTCATTATTACAGCATTTGAGAAGGACAAACTGGAAAGTAACAACTCCGTAGCAGTCAATTCCGATTGCCAGCCCCATTAGGTACACGGCCACATTAATTAATAATTATTTGGGCTGCTATTCGGTCAGATCAGATCAGGTCGAAATATTAAATCGGAGGTGTTACACCCTTGGCTTACCGTGAAAGGACAAGTGCAATTTTCGGACGAATCGTAAAGAACAATAGGTAATTTTATCTTGCTTAACGCGAGAAGATATTTTTTTTTCAATTTCGGATGAAGACAGAGTATAAACATTAAAATTGCGACAAGAAACAGTGCATTATTGAACAATACGAAGTAATAGCATCTTATGGTTCTGACTAAACTTTTTTTTTCTCGCCATATTAGATAAGAGTAATAGTGTCGATAAACTGTGTTATAATGTGCAAACGCGTAAAGCCGCACGAAAAACTGTGAAAAGTGAACACCAAAGAAAGACACGTGTGAACATTACAACAGCAAAACGAACTAAGAATTTGTCACGAAAGCTTTTACAGAAGTGTTTAGTGGTAATATTGTGACTGGAATTGCTTGTTGAATAGTGAAAATCGGACAGTTTCATGTGGACCCGTAAACTGTTGTGTAAACGACAATTTATGTGGCGACGCAATTGTTGAGTGACGTCACGCAGACCCGTGTAGCAGCCGCGCCAAAGAATTTCGTTCCGCGAGGTGATTTCATGCGTCATCCCAGCTACCTGTGCAAGGAGTAGGTCAGGCACAGATGCACTACACCGACGGATCTTCAACGCGACTTCGAAACAGCGAGCGCTGACCCGGCATCTAGCGGCCAAACTACAAACTACGCCCGCCTGCAGCGCCACGTAGCGGCCGGCTGAGAACTACGACGTCTCGCCACGGATCTTCAGCGCGACTTCACTCGGCTCCAGTGGCAGTACAGCGCCACGCCCACTTCAAACATCAAAACATCGTGATTCGTGGTAACGTCAGTTGGTGAGTGAAGACGACTGGTTGGCATAACATTAAATTGCAGTGTGCAATCTTCGCGGTAAATAAACAATTTTTAACTGATTTTTACATTAGGAAAGCTGCCCAATTACAGTAATTTCCGAAAAGATTGTGAAACATACTCTGAAATATAGCATACTTATTGATGCATGCTGCGCGGTCTAAATGGTGATTATACAAATATGCTCATTGTTTTTGGGGATTTCATATTTATAGAGTTAATGAATGGTGTGATTTATCTTATTTAAAACATTTTACATAAACTGTGTATGTGAAAATTGCTATTTGAAATTATTAGGTTTTGAGAGTCATTATATTCTGTATTCACATGTATTATATCAATATTGGGATTAGCTGAAGTTACTGCAGGTACTGTTTGATTAGTTTCGTGGTAATTAGGAGTGTTTTGGGTTACTGGAGGTTATTTTATATTACTTGCCTGTGCATTAAAAATAAACCAAACATGTCTACTGAAGATAAGCAGGTTTGTGAGGCAGTAGTTGAAAGGAAAGGGATAGGACAGGAAGACAGAGATGATTCAGGAATCAGTGGTTGTGGATTGTCGTTAGATAGCCCATTAGCACATTCAACTAGTTATCCCGAGACGCCGGGACAAACGACGAGAAATAAGTCAGTTTCAGAGGGTGCCGATATGTGGTCGATGTTGGCAGACTTGCTAAAGGAGGTTAAGGCAACTAGAGAAAGGGGAGAAATATTCCACGAATCAGTAAAGGAAGATTTACAAGAAACTAGAGAAAGGGGAGAAATACTCCGTGAATCATTAGAGAAGGGTTTACAAGAAGCTAGAGAAAGGGAAGAAATATTCTGCAAATCATTAAAGGAAGATTTACAAGAAACTATAGCACAAGAGATCAAAACATCGCAGATGAAGATGGAATGTAATCTGAAGAAAGAAATGCAGGAGTTACAAGAACGATTGAGGATGGACATCGACGAGAGAGAGAGTAAGCTACAGAAGAATATAGACCAAGTCCAGGGAGACGTGGAGAAGACGGAAGGAAAGTTAACAAAAAAGATAGAAGATGATATTGAAGAAACTAAAGCCGAATTGGGAGAAAGCATCGCTGAAGTGGAAACAAATTGCAATCATCGAATCACCGAGGTGACGCAGATGCAGAAACAATGCAATAATGCGGTTAAGGAGATAGGAGATAGGCAAAACCAACTGGCTGTCAATCTGAGAAATACTATAGCCGTGCAACGAGAAGAGGATAACAAGAGGTTTGCAATGGAGGTCAGGCAATTGCAACAGGGAATGCAACAATTGGAGAGCAAGACAGAAGAAATTGATAAACGAATTAGCAGTGCCACTTTAACCGTTGGGGAAGGTAGAGTTGTTACCACGATGGGCAGTGAGAATCGGTACGTCCAAAATAATACAGGGCAGAAGTTTAAACCGAAAGGAGGGTTACACCCAATGATATTTATGAAATGGTTAAAAGGAGTTTTCCCAGCACATTTTAAAGACTCACACAAGATTCAATTTGTAATAGATAGGATGGAAGGTGAGGCCTTCACTTGGGGAGTCAGGAAGAAGGAAGGGACTATTAGTTTTGATCAGTTTGAAGGGGAATTCTTGAAGAAATACTGGCCCAAAAGTCATCAGTGTGCAGCAATTGAGGACCTACTACACCGCAGGTCACTTAGTACATGGAGAGGAACGTTAAGAGAGTTTGCCGAACATTTGTGGGAATTGGACGAGACCTTGGAGCAATCCCTGAGTGATTATGTAATGATATCAGCGACAAAAAGAAGATTGAGCCGGAGAATGCATGAAACTGTATCCGGGAGCCTAATTAAAGATAGGGAGGCCTTGATGGAGACAATGGAACAATTGGAATCTGTTCGATCACAGGAACACAAGCAAGCTAGTGATCAAAACCGAGAGGGAAGTAATGACCCAAAGAATCATTTTAATCATTCGTCTGATTATAGAGGAAGAGGTGGAGGGACCAGAAAACTGAAAGACACTCCAGATGAGTTCCGGTCAAGAGTGAGAGCTACCAGGACCTGAATAAACCTACTAAGACATGTTTAGAACATTTAGTTGTTAAACGGACATTTGAAAAAGGGGAATGTTTATTTGCATTATATTTTCTGATGTATTATAACTAGAACTTCATATTTCATATCGACGATTACCTGAAAATGGGTGTAAAACCTGTAACAACTAATTTGTAACATAATAACTCATATGTCATGTGTTTACGTAATAATTTCTGATTGTATATTGTGTGTTACATTCAATATGGACTATAGAGGATTATTGCTGCTTGATAAAAAAAAATTGTGATTTGGACAATGCCATGTTTATGAGATGTAATAACCTTTTATAGAATATTATTGTGGAGGCAGCCCACTACCGGAGTCGAGGGATTATTTGGTAAATTGTAATTTCATTGATTATTTACACTATGTGTTTTGTGCAGATATAGCAATGTCTAATTCCCTTGCCGATTCTTTTTCGCCAGAGGCTCCAAAGAAGTTTTCGAGGGCGGGGATGTAAGGGGTCCGTAGGCCCTTACTATAAGTTTGCAATCAGGAACAGGTCGATAGGGCAAACAATCGATCGTGTTGTGTTGCGAGAGCGAGTGTGAGTTGAGTCTGTCCCATGTTGCGGGCCGAGCTGTGTGGAGGCCCGTTGCTGTAATGCAAGGCTTTACCGACAAAGGGAGTGGCCATCACCGCGGTTTAACCCCTTTGTGCTAGAATAATACTGGGAAAGTGAAGAAGTATAATTACGAGAGTGATCAGTGATATTTCTGTGCCGATATTTTGGTTTCGCGTCTACTGCGCCGGCATCAGGTTGGATTGCAGTGTTGGATTGCAGTGATTGGATTAACGTGTGACGATAATGAATAACGAAGAAGCCTGTGCTGAGATTAGCCGTAATTAGATGTGTATGACGAAGGCAGTGGCTGTCTCCTCCCTTTGGTGTTTTTGAGACGAGTATAGCTTCTTGATTAGTGAAACTGTGTTGGTGTTCTTCTTGTTACCAGACATTTCATTATTACAGCATTTGAGAAGGACAAACTGGAAAGTAACAACTCCGTAGCAGTCAATTCCGATTTCCAGTCCCATTAGGTACACGGTCACATTAATTAATATTTATTTGGGCTGCTATTCAGTCAGATCAGATCGGGTCGAAATATTAAATCGGAGGTGTTACAAACTGACCACACATAATTACACAGTTAAAAATCTTCCGATCCCGTCTTCACACCGACTGCAGGGCAGGTACGTCGGATACTTTGTGTATTCCTCCATGTGCAACACTGCACCACACGCACTGGAGTGGCGGCAACCATCTGAGCCCTCTGCTCTGGAATAGGAGAGGCAGGTCGCCCACAGAGGAGTACATGATACTGAATGTCTGCTTCCTTTGAAATTTGATACCAACTGAGCAACTGCACAATGCCACCACCAGAGGATATCCCATTATCCACCCCTCACCTCTCCCTCCCCACCCTCTGAAAAAAAGTCAAGAAAAGGCTCACTCTGTGCTAGAGAGAAAAAGTCTCACGACACGAAATTCAAATCAATGTCAATAATATATAATTATGTTTTGGGAGACAGGACTACACCACTTGGGTAGAGCTCACATCTGCGCCCCCACCCCTACTTCCCATGACATAGCAACTGTAAGCTATGAGGAATGGAATAAAGTGTGGTATAGTAGCTGCCATTTAGGGTCTCCCGCGAGCGTGACTGCCATCTGGGCGCCGCCATGGAGGTCAAAAACGGCCCTAGCTCCTAATTAAAAATCACAATACTAAATACCACACACCACTGACTGGATGTCAGCCTCCTTTAATCTTGCGACCCCGAAGAAAGGACCAGGTGGTGGCAACCCTTTGATATTGATGCCTGAGGAATTCCTGTCTAAATACATGATTTCTCTCTCTCTCTCTCTCTCTCTCTCTCTCTCTCTCTCCCTCTCTCTCTCTCTTTCTCTCAATTGGGTACTTCCTGGCCAATGAGTATCTGTTGTATGCCACATTAATCACTCTTTTGTCCAGAACAAAGTAGTGGATACCATGTAATCCACCAGCAGTGGTCTTGGAAATACTCCCTCACTCTATCAGATTGATTGACTAATTAATTAAATCGACACCCTTTGTGCAGGACAGTTTCTCCTTGCATCCTATTGGTGAATTCTACGAGTGGTATATTTGGCGGGATTCGATCCTGAAATGCTGATTTCCAAACCCATCTGGATATCATACACTCCTGGAAATTGAAATAAGAACAC
The DNA here is from genome assembly GCF_021461385.2 of Schistocerca piceifrons. Taxonomy (NCBI): domain Eukaryota; kingdom Metazoa; phylum Arthropoda; class Insecta; order Orthoptera; family Acrididae; genus Schistocerca; species Schistocerca piceifrons. Next base: position 674,003,784 of record NC_060140.1, on the reverse strand, counting down.
CGTGAATTCATTGTCCCAGGAAGGGGAAACTTTATTGACACATTCCTGGGGTCAGATACATCACATGATCACACTGACAGAACCACAGGCACATAGACACAGGCAACAGAGCATGCACAATGTCGGCACTAGTACAGTGTATATCCACCTTTCGCAGCAATGCAGGCTGCTATTCTCCCATGGAGACGATCGTAGAGATGCTGGATGTAGTCCTGTGGAACGGCTTGCCATGCCATTTCCACCTGGCGCCTCAGTTGGACCAGCGTTCGTGCTGGACGTGCAGACCGCGTGAGACGACGCTTCATCCAGTCCCAAACATGCTCAATGGGGGACAGATCCGGAGATCTTGCTGGCCAGGGTAGTTGACTTACACCTTCTAGAGCACGTTGGGTGGCACGGGCATTGTCCTGTTGGAACAGCAAGTTCCCTTGCCGGTCTAGGAATGGTAGAACGATGGGTTCGATGACGGTTTGGATGTACCGTGCACTATTCAGTGTCCCCTCGACGATCACCAGTGGTGTACGGCCAGTGTAGGAGATCGCTCCCCATACCATGATGCCGGGTGTCGGCCCTGTGTGCCTCGGTCGTATGCAGTCCTGATTGTGGCGCTCACCTGCACGGCGCCAAACACGCATACGACCATCATTGGCACCAAGGCAGAAGCGACTCTCATCGCTGAAGACGACACGTCTCCATTCGTCCCTCCATTCACGCCTGTCGTGACACCACTGGAGGCGGGCTGCACGATGTTGGGGCGTGAGCGGAAGACGGCCTAACGGTGTGCGGGACCGTAGCCCAGCTTCATGGAGACGGTTGCGAATGGTCCTCGCCGATACCCCAGGAGCAACAGTGTCCCTAATTTGCTGGGAAGTGGCGGTGCGGTCCCCTACGGCACTGCGTAGGATCCTACGGTCTTGGCGTGCATCCGTGCGTCGCTGCGGTCCGGTCCCAGGTCGACGGGCACGTGCACCTTCCGCCGACCACTGGCGACAACATCGATGTACTGTGGAGACCTCACGCCCCACGTGTTGAGCAATTCGGCGGTACGTCCACCCGGCCTCCCGCATGCCCACTATACGCCCTCGCTCAAAGTCCGTCAACTGCACATACGGTTCACGTCCACGCTGTCGCGGCATGCTACCATTGTTAAAGACTGCGATGGAGCTCCGTATGCCACGGCAAACTGGCTGACACTGACGGCGGCGGTGCACAAATGCTGCGCAGCTAGCGCCATTCGACGGCCAACACCGCGGTTCCTGGTGTGTCCGCTGTGCCGTGCGTGTGATAATTGCTTGTACAGCCCTCTCGCAGTGTCCGGAGCAAGTATGGTGGGTCTGACACACCGGTGTCAATGTGTTCTTTTTTCCATTTCCAGGAGTGTATTTCCCTTGCCTTCTATTGGTAGTTACTGGCACAGTTACATCGTTTGGTAAGAAGTCCAGTATGATGAAGGTAGCTGAGAATTTCGTATTTCAGCTTAATTGCGTGCAACGTCTTTAAAATATCTGTGGAGGAGTTGGATTGAAGTGTGTGCTCGCGGTACCACCATTTGAAAATAATTTGATGAATCAGGAATTTGACGTCTTTGATTGGAAGGATTGCTGTATAGAATTATAGTTGGAATTTCAAATTTCGGAGTGAATTTATACCGTCATGGTTGTGGAACCCCGAGCACTACAGCTCTTCGAAGTGTATTTTACTAAGCTCTATAGAATTCCTAAGTCTCTTCTCTGAGCTACACCAGGACATAGGAGCAGGAAAAGGGTCTGCCAGGTGAAAAGATAGCAACAAATACCACTACAAGACAGTGTATACTGGAATACATGGATAAGCACTAAACCATGATCCTTGCAGTTTGTAACGTTCTGTTTAAAAAGGATATAACTTTACGATTACGTTAAATGAATGTATGAACTGTATAAAGGATACAAAACTCAAATTGTCGTTTTGCTTGCTGTAACTGCAAGTGGTGTGCTTGCTCTGTGTTATTGTTAGCAAGACTTTACACGAATCGATTGGGCAATGCAACTCCCAATACCAATAACGATACACAGATACTGCAAAAGACATTCAGCCCCTCAGGCACTAAATCATCTGGCCCTGTTCAAAACTGATAACGTTGGTCCCTGTTCACATAACAAATAAATTGAATTGTCTTACCTCTAAAACAGCAATGGAGTAACGGAATATATTCTGGTTTCTCATAAAAAATGTGAATGCTAGATACAGGCTCAGCAGTGTGCAATGCTGGCCATAATACTTGAAATGCACATGGAATTCATTTGGCTGATAAACGAGAACATTTAAGAAAATCCAACTTCTTAGAAAAATATATGACCTGGACTGGGAGGCGGTACTGATCATAGTGAATTACTAACTCTCAGTTTTTTTAGAAAAATTATAATGGAAGTTAAGTTTGGTTTTTCAAAAACATCTGACAATTGAAGCTACATGACACACAATTGATTCACAAACAATTAGATTTAAACAGCAAGTATTATCTAATTTCCTTAATCCAACATAAATGCAAAATGTCATATCACACATAGCTCTGTTACCAAATCTTAAAAGCATTACAAAAATGAAATATATAACTAAGTCTTTTTCTCAAAAGAGCTTAAGGGGCTCCGGAAAGGCTCAAAATCATGAAAAGTTCAATTTTTACTTTTTTGCGTTTTCTGAATCTGCAGACTATTACCTTTTAATAGATATATAATTTATTCAATTTCGAAGACTACAACTATTTTTAATTTTTTTTTTTTTTGAAATGTGTTCTACATGGGCGTGACCCACTGTGGCGCTGTTAAACTGCTGTCAAATGGTGTTATTATTAACGTCCGTGTTCATCAGGTACATTTTAGTGATGTGAGATAAAGTATGTGTTGTGGCTAACCTGTGATGGTTCAATATATATCGCTGGTGTGATTGTCGATTGTTTCATGTTTATTTACTCTGTCGTTATCTCGAAAATATTCGTAATTAATTCTGTTTCTTGAGTCTCTGTTTTGTTGAAGTATAATAATGAGTAAAATTAAAGTTATTAGAAATCCTCTGAAGGCTTTTAAGAAAAGGAGAAATGTTGGAAAGCCAAAGGTATGTGTTATTACTGTAAACAATAAAGACGATAACCAAGTGAGTGAACCTAACCTCTCAAGTACACCTGCCCATAGCAGTCAAAGTGGGAAAGAAAATACTTCACAGAAGAAGCTTGGTTCAATGAGTGAAAACTATGAATGTTTTATGGGCGAATCGGATGTGAATGAAATATTTGATATGTCGGTTCTCAAAGGAATTTTTTCAAACTGTGTAAGATGTATTCATTGTAGTGAAGTTGGTCTGGAACTCTCCATAATAAAGCACGTAGGACTTGCTAGTGAAATACAACTGAAATGTGATAAGTGTTCATACATGACCACCTTTTGGAACAGTGTTGCAGTAACTGCAACTGAAGAAAATGGTAGCAAAATCTACGAACACAACAACGAGCGATGCTTGCTTTAGACAAGGAACGCCTTCGGGCTGCAGACAGGGCTGTAAAGAGCCTAGAAATACAAGTAAAAGTAAACAGGAGGTGGAACAAGAGGAAGCTGGAGGAGGAGTTTGCAGAGGATGAAGATAATCCATCCTATGGACCTGGAATGCACTAAAAAGTTAATCCAATCTTTGTCGTTCGATTCCCAAAACTTTTATTTTCTCATACTAATTACATGTTTTCTAAGGATCTTCCAAACATATTTGTTTCAAACTTTCAGTAAATGTTACACAGCACCTTCTGCATAATTTAACACAGCTTTTTTCCAAAAAACTGTATATTTTTGAATATATAAATAAAAAATTGCAAAAAAATGTTGTGAATTTTCATTACAATTGAAAAAAAATCGTCTTTAATAACTGAACTAAAATTTTGTAAAATCCCTGTGTTAAGTTGTAGCCCATATTCCAATAAATAATCTGTAAAAAGTTCAACTTCCTACCTCAAATACTTTGTGAGGAAAGGTGTAATTTATAAGCGTTATTTTAACATTGCAAGTATAGGGCGTTCCGGAGCCCCTTAAGTACATTCTGGGCTTACTCAAGAATTATAAATTATTAGCCAACTCATCTATACTAAGGCGCTGGCACAAAACAGAAATCATAATTATTTAAATATTTACCTTCTTTGCCTGAAGACTTATGCTTCCATGTTCAACAATACTGACATACCTACATTAATCTAACTCCTGGTGGCACACCACACAAACTGCCTACTCCATCGTCTCTCCCTGACAGACAGCTACCTACGACTGAGCGCCAAGCGCTCCCTTACTCCAAAAAAGCAGTATACTGTCTTTGTCTCTGCGATCGCGTACAGTCAGCGATCCACGCTATCGAGCCTATCAGAGACATTCTTTGTTTGTAGTACACTAGTTTCGTTTTAATTTATTAATATTCTTATCTTATTTTGGTGCCACATACAAGTATGCCCCAGTACACTCCTTTCAAGTTGTCATGGCTAGATGCCTGAGAGTGTTGAAAAGACTCATACACACAGCCCACTCACCTCCCACATATCCATGTGCAGTGCATCCATCCCCTTGTACACCACCAATACCAACACACAGAGGCCAGAGAAAATTGCCGCTGTGATTGCAAGTCCAGTCATGGATATAAGTATTTGTCAGACTGCACTACCCCGTCCATGGAGGGCATCTGTATATCATTTGAGTGGTACAAATTCGGGTGTTATCAATACGTCCAGTTCCAACACTAGGCTGTGATCGATATTGAATCACTCAAGTTTCCACGGAGAATACATGCAACACACTCGATCGTAGAGACAGCCCAACGCATACTGAGTATTAGTACATTATGCAACTATCCAGAGGGCGCCGCTGCCGGGTCTTATCCCCAAGGCTGCGGGCAAGAACTGACAAGCCAGCATGCCAGAACTTTTTTTTTTTTTTTTGTACCCACCGCTCGCAACTGCTTTAAGCTGGAAACGTCAATTCATTAGGATCACTGGCAATCTCCGCCATGCACCCCGCATGACAAATGGTATCATCCTAGTAAACATGAAACATATTTATCACTGCAATTACAATTAAGTATTATGATTGCAGCCCAATCTGGTGATATTCGACAATGAGCGGAGTACCAGACATAACTCCTCCTGATGGATGGAAATACCAGAATCTATATCCTTTTTTTGACTTTACATAATTTTCCATGTACACTCCTTCATTCCCCTTACGGCTATAGGTGAGCAGGTATCGCAATTTCCAACGTCAAATCCACACCTTCTGAATGAGCAGGCATAGTCATTTTCTTTGCACATCTCCCTTCTCACCGAATTTAGAAAGTGATTCGACTAAGGAACGTCTACTAAGCCGATATTTGTAGCTCCCTCATGCCGCTGCTGGATGTTTCTCACGTTAACAAATGGTGTTTGTAACGCATTCTATCTCAATACCATGTAGACAGTGTAACAGAGGTTCTGCGATATATACAAGGGATTACAGGCGAGAGAGGATGATGGTTGATTGAGAATAGCCACATACAGTAGATGGTATGCAATGTGAGGAATGGCTTACAAGTGCAAGGTTAGATTGAAGTCGTAAGAAATGCACAGAATCCTATGTCCAATTCAGTGACTTTTCAGGTCTATAGTGTTATTCTTTCTGGTAGAAATGCTGTCAGCGATTTGGAATCGAGTCTCTCAATTCAAACCACACACATGCATTGTATCCTACGGAGATGTCTTTTAATGATTACAGCCGCAGGTGAACCGTATTCGTGGCACTCTCATATATGGAAACGGGCCACCTTTTCGGAATCTGTCTCCTGATGATCACATCCAGCAAAACTCCAGAGTGGTTTTAGGTGGTCTCTCTGCAACTTGTAACTGTTCGTCAGTCTCTGCGCCGCCCTTCCAGCAGCTTTGTGCATGTGACCGTTCCAGTTTAAGTCGGAATTGAGCGGAACTTGGAGTTCGCTACATCTAGTTTCTGCATCCCCCGGAGAAACGAGGTGAGCAGAGTTAATGCAATAGGACCATGTTTTGACGGTGGAGACGGGAACGTGTTGTTGCAGCTCCACTACTGCCACAGTTTGCCACTGCGCCACAATTTGTAACGCCAGAGCCAAACTAAGCTTTCTCCTGCAAAACAAGAAAGTATAAAAGAGATTACGAGCACATACAGTGGTGTTTCTTATTGGGACAGTTAGGAAGGGGGATGATAAGGGAACTGGAAGAAGGACGAAGATTTTGCTACTGCATTGCGGTGCTTTTCCAGATTACATACAGGCACTGCAGTTGAAGGAGATCTGTGTCTCTCAGGGTGCATTCACATCTGTGACTCAAACATTCTCTCCCTTCGCGTTATTTTGTACCATCCAACAGAGACAAACTACGAACCATAAAAACTTTGCTAACGTCACCCGGTAGAGAACTCCATAAGACATTACCATGTCCCTCTCTTCTGATATATCGAAAACAAATACCATTTGCGTGCTGACATCGAGCATATATGGTGATCCTATTAAATATACAGTTATAAATGCATAAAAAATCGTACAACACAATTTAAATGTAAATAAAGTCATAAAAGACGTGAGGAGTTCCCTACGGGATTACATTACAACAAAACCATATCAGACTTTGTAAAAGACTAATGATTAAAAATCGATTTACAAAAGTTTTGCAACATGTTTTATTGATGTTTGTCAATCGTATTGAGAGACATTGTAAATAAAAAACGAAAAATTCGTTGTGATATAAAAATACATGAAATAGTATCGCAAAGGCATGAGGCGCTCTCTCTGCGATTACATTTGTGTTAAAAACCTGAAGTTCTGCATAAATTTCCAATAACACTCTTTCAAATTTACGTAGCTGTAAAGGTATTGCTCAAAGCTATATGAGAATACTCCTTCGTAATGTAAATAATTCACAAAGCCGCACTTCATATTTTATCAGGAACTGGGTCTGCTGTCTCGTCATTGAACTGTACAAAAAGAGCCATTACAAACCATAGTTTTCTCTACGATAATGTCTTGGGGAAATTTTAATTCTAATTTTCTCTATTTTTTTATTTTTAGAAGAAGATTGTCATGGTAGGATAATGCACAAATCAATAACAATAACAACTAACGTTTTTTTTGTCTTCTATAGTGCTGCACCTTACTGGTGGTATAACATCAAGTTATCTTTTAAGAAGTTAAATGGAGACCATGAAGCCAGATATAACGCAGGGGCTATATTGGTTATCATGCTAGTTGACGTTAAAGCCATAATGAATACAAGGAAACTATTATTTGGAAAAAAACCATAACTTAAATAAATGCAAACGGCGCACTCGTTCAGTAAATGGTCGGTCTGTCGTATAAGGGAAGTTCAACTGTGTTTTTGGACATGTCCCTTATGGGTAGAGACGCATTTTCTTTTTCACTTGGTGGTCCTCAGACAGGTACCAAAGGCGGGTACTCTTCATTAATATCTGCTCATTAAGCAGGTGGATGGCACAGGATCCACGAGGGCAAAAGATCTCGTCCCCTCCCCCCACCCCCCCCCCCCCCAATACGCCAATAAACCCTCCCTTTCTGGCTCGATGCAGCAGTTCCATATGCGAAGAGATAGATGGAACTCCATGTCCGCTCCAAGCTCGGTGAGCGGCAAAATTAGACTTATCCGCCGTATCCCTCCTTTCCAGAACTATGTGTTCTCCGAAGCGAATTCATGTGGTACGCTAGGTATGTCCCACGCTTTGTCTCACTTCCTATATTATATGACTGTTCCCTTCTCAGTGACAACTTTGCTTTCTCAGTGCTCAAGAGTTTTGTACATGACTATTTTTGGTATCTTATCTTCTTTCATAGAATTCAAATATGATTACCTTATTACCCTGATAATGCCGAACGTTATGGTTTCGCCTCTCTACTCTTTCAGTTTATTTCATTTGTAACTAGTTCTAACTGTAGCACTATGCAGAACATTTAAAGTTCCAGAAATGAAATCTGAAAATTTATATTCTGCCCAGGATTAAATCAGTGAGGGAAGTCACCACTAAAGTATGCCACTCAATGAAAAAGTGATATTTGGCCTGAGAAAAGAAAATTTTTTTATGTTTTTCTTTCTCTAAAATCAGTGGAGATCAAATAGCTTTCGGAAAAGAAGCATAAATTTGAATGTAATTATTATCGCTTGATTATACACATTGTTTTCGCTTTTTGCACATTTATAATTCTGGCAAGAAAAGTGCCGCATTTTTCTTGTAATTGATGGCAAGAAATATCAGCTCAGTACCATCTAGGACTGAAAAAATCTTGCAACAGCAATTTTTATATGAGGAACACAGAGTTCCCACGGATAGGAGACCATAGGCAAAAACTAAATTGTGCTAATTAGTGCACATCGATTTAGTATCATTTGAGCACTGAGTAGCACGAGTGAAATTACGGCTGTCACCTCCAGAGCTCATTAGCTGATTGCACAAAACTTGAAAGCGAGTTTTCACGTTACTGGCGGGAGTGAAGCTATGCTTTTTAGTGTAGCTTCTAAGAGTGAACGCTCTGCGCAAGTCGCTGAAGTTGGCTTGTGAACTTTTTGCATTAGGACGCATCCTGTGTGTCAGTGTGCGCTACATAAAGCATTTTGTTTATTTTTGAACGTTTCATTGCTACTGGAGCGCACACAAGGGCCACATTCGTTTTAACTTGGAAGTTTTCTGCACGTGTGATGTAGGAACTTCGCTACACGGATAGCCGTTAACACTCGGCACATACCGCCTCGTGAGGACTTGAGACTATTTCGTTTTGATTTTTTTATAACTAGTTTAGTGGGATATGCAGTTGCTTTTACATAATTTTCACCATTGTTAGTAAAAGAAACTTTGACACTCATTTGTTAGGTATTATTATTACACAATGAAATGAACATTCGGCGTCTTTCCAAATGAGTAAAATTTTCAAAACACAATTTTTTTAAATCTAGATCAAAGCCAAGATTGTTTCCATGCGTAGACTCAGCAACGTCGTGATTGAGTATATGACGAACTGAGATTATTTTTTTAATTTACATTATAGGGCCTGTGTAATATAACAACAACTTCTGAGACGTTATAGCACGTTGGGATATATTAAACGTTACCAATATTCGTATCAGGTACATGAAATTTGTATTTAACTTTTGTAGACACAAACCTGCCAACAAACTTAATCGAGTGCAAGACATTAACAGAGAATAAGTTTGGTAAAAGGGGGATGATATGTTGTGGCAAAGATGAAAGGTTTTAGTCTGTTTCCTGTAAGTTAGATATTCTGATATTTCCACAGATTGCTGGGTTACAGACCACATGATGATGGGAAATGGTATGCCAATACTGTAAGTGGTCTTTATTACACACTCTGATGAAGCATCCTTGTCATAGTGGGCAAACGTTGCTACAAAATTTTGCAACGTAGTGCGGTCTACACTTCAGGGGATAGTTATGGAAATGGACTCTGCTCATGAAACCCTACGAACTTATGCAGTGTGATTCAACTGCCCCTACCGCTGTCGTTTTACGCATCCCGCAACATTATTTTTGGTCTTTATGAACCACATGTGAGATTTTCATGTTCTCTCGCTCGCTACGAGCAAACTATTAGTCCCACAAAAAAATGAGCAGCACCTTTTTGTAGAAATTTAATAGACTTAAATTCTGTACTAGGATACGTTTTCGCTCTACGCCAAGGTTTTCTAGTTGTTCAAGAAGAATATACAAAAGCTACATCAAACGCACCTCCACCCCGCACTCATGTCTCATCAATCAGGAATTCTAGTATATTACTCGTGACACCGCTACTGCTACCACCGTACAAAAATTTCCGATGACACGAACTATTCCCGATATTAGACTTTTCTGGCCTCTATTGATTGGACTATTACGCCACTAATATAGTCACCTACTTCGTTAACATTATTAATTTAAACGTGCAGGTTAGAGTAATGAACGAAACACGACTTCAGAAAACGTTATGCTAAAACTTAAAATGCGTCGACGTTATGACCCAAACGTAGCCCTTACAAGCACAGTTGTTTCGTAGACAGAAGGTCTGAGGAATATAACAATGTAATTTTTTACGTTGTTAAAATTCATGAAACCTTACGTAAAATGTACACAAACTTTAATGTTACAACTTGTAAGCGGTCTACTAAGCCAATGGCGTAATGAGACCGGTCAACGGAGATAAAAATAAGGTCGACTGTGAGCAATAATTTTGGTTTTCTTCTTCTTCTTCCTAGAATAAAGCCCGTTTCCTTCAGTAGTTCTCATTGTACCCTAAGGTTGTCGCTCCATTTTTTTCTTCGAATGCCAATATTTCATTTACCAGCTGGTTATTTATTTCTTACGATTTTCACACAATCTTCCTTTCATCCATCCTGTCTGTGTGTTTGTTCCATTCGTGCTTTCTTTTAACATCGACGCATTAGTAGAGTCCACTTTACACCCATTTCAAATGCTTTCACTTCTGTCTCTGTCTCTCAGTGAATTTCTTGAAACCCTTCGCAGAATGATCATTTCTGCGGTTTTATGTTTTCGTTGTTGTCTCAGCGATGTGTGCCATAACTGGTCTCACTATTCCAGAATGAAAATTTATCTCTCAGCGGAGTGTGCTTTGATATGATATTTCCTCGCAGATTAGAACTGTGTGTTGGACCGAGACTCGAACTCGAGACCTTTGCCTTTCGCGGACAAGTGCCCCACCGACTTAGCCATCGAAGCACGACTCACGACTCGTCCTCACATCTTTACTTCGCGAGTACCTAGTTTCCTACCTTCCAAACTTCATAGAAGTTCACCTGCGAAACTTGCAAGTCTAGCACTCCTGGAAGAAAGGATATTGCGGAGACGTGGCTTAGCCGGTAGCTTAATCGGTTGAGCACTTGAGCACTTGACCGCGAAAGGCTTTCGTCTCACTATTTTTTTGTACATTCATACCTTCTTCTCTTTTCCTATATGTTTGTTTTTTTCTAACTAGTATCATTCAAACACAGTGCCGCTCTTTGTTTGCTTTGCTAATTGTTATCTAACTTCTTTTTCGACATTTCCACTGCTTGAAACTTCAACACCAAGATGTTTAAATGTCATTGCCTGTTGAATAATTTTTGCATCCACTTCGAGGTTGCATCTGATTGGTTCCAAAGACCTCGTCATCCATTTGGGTTTTTGAGTGGATATGACGATATTTATGTTTTTGGGTGCCTCGTTTTATATATATGTGGGTGTGAAAGTTTCTGCAGGTTATCTTCACTGTTTGCCGGCAGAACAGCACCGTTAGCATAATAAATTATTTTTTTCTTATTCCTCCTTTTTATAATCACTACCGGCAAATATCTTCTTTATCACCTCGTCCTTGTATGTTTAAAAAAGTAGTCAGTTCAAAAGTCACCTTCTCCAATATCAATATTAACTGCTATGCAGCTACTTAACCTGATACCAGTTTTCACCTGGATGTAGTTATTGGAATAAATGTCTTCAGTTGTTTCAATTAAGTTGGAAGAAATCTCAGTATTGTACAGCGGGTTTAAAACATCTGTTGACTGAACGTTATTGAGAGCCTTCTGCAAATCAATAAAACAGAGGTAAGCTGGTCTGTTATATTCAGTGGACTTCTCTACAACCTGTCTAAGAATGAATACTGTATCTGTGCTTGACCTACCGGATACAAAACCATTTTACTCCTCTAGAAACGTTGTAAAGATTTTCAGTTTGTTTCGTTTTTTTATTTTTTATTTTTTTTTTTTTTTTTTGTTTTGAGTTTAAGAACTGAATATCAGTGGATTTATCCATCTGTAGTTGTACTGGCTTTCTTATCTCCTTTTCGTACATCAGAAATGTAATGCTAATTTTCGATTCATTTGGAATTTTATTACTGGTTATAACATAGTCAATCAAACTGATCAATTTTTCAGTTAGTGGATACACTGCATATTTCAGTAATTCATTGGGAATCCTATCTTTCCTTGGATAAGTCCTATTTTAACTGATTTACAGCTTCTTCTGCCTCTGCGTATGAAACAGTTACATCATCATTTAATTGTATATTGATCTCTTATCTCTATTCATTTTCTGGTGAGCTTTTATCTTTGTAGGAGTCTATTAAATATTTAACCTATGATTCCTCATTTGTGCCATTCTCTTTCAAAATTGCATTTAATTCATTCCTTTGCTGTGATATTACTCTCCAGATTTGTTTCTGCAAGCCATAGAAGTCATATCCTAAATTTGTAGAAAACATTTGCCCGCTTCTGTTTAAAACGATTCAATAGTGATTTTGTGTCATTACGAGATCTTTTTTAATCTTCATAAGACCCTAGTGTTTTCCGAGTTTTATATTTCAAACAGTCACACCTCTTTCTTACACATTTCTTAAACCTCTTTGTAAAGCCATGCACTTCTGTTTCTTTCCCTCTCTTGCTTCATAACTCGAGTACCTAGTGCTTCTTGAGCTGCTGCTTCAATACTTTCTTTAATTTTCTCCCAAGCCCAATCTAAGTTGTCTTCCGCTCTTTTATTTTCTGTACCAATTGTTTCTGATATAAAATTTATTTAGTTTCTTTTCATAATGACTCCATATTAATATTTTCTTCTTTTCAGGTTGGTTTGTTAGCAGTGTTGTTCCTTCCTACATGCAATCTGACTTTCGCCATAGTAAGCTGTGATCACTTCCTATGTTGGCAGAGTTTAGTCCTAACATCTAGCAATGGCTGAGGATGGATGTTCCTGTTCTTAACAATTTAATCTAGATTTACGACCTCTTTTTTGTTTATTTACTGTTGTTTGAGATCATAGAAGGTAATATTTATTTTCATTTAGTTGTTACAGTATAATGTGATCATAAGCTCTTCATTATCATTTAGAAAGTCTTTACTAAATCGTTGTTTAAGTCCATTGCTGATATTACTTCCAATACGAGCATTAAAATCGCCATTATGAGAACATGTTCGTTTGAAGATATCAGACTGATAACTTCTTGTAACTGCTCATAGAAGACCTCCGTTTCGGTACTATGCCTCTACAGGGAGATAATGTGCAATTTGTGATGAGCCAGTTACGGTTTAGGTAGAACTATTCTTTCAGAGATGCTGGGATTCCTCAATAAGATCTTTGTATTTCTTGTAGATAAATATTCCTACTTCTGCTTTATTTCTTATCCCCTACTTGACTCCACTACAAATGAATAGATAGTAATCATATTCTTTCTGTCCCTTATCTTTCTCTTTTGGATACTATGTATTCAGATTTCACGGTATTTTAATTTTTCTATAAGCCCCTGATCTTTGCTATTAAAGGCTGTCTGATAATGGTGTCCGGGCCAACGATATCCTTTCAGATTCATAGTCAAAGACGCTACCGCTAGTGTCAAGGTGACGATCCTCTAAAATTTTATAAAATAAATTTATCGTATTTTGTATGCAGATCTCATACAGTTACTTCAGTTATAGACGGAACGATAGCAATGTACAGTGTGAGTTAGCTGGCCCTACTGCTAACGTTTTATGCAACCCGAAATGTTACAACTGGCCTTCATAAACCACGCGCTAGATTTCAATATTCCTTCACTCACTATGCGCGAACTACTAGTCCTACAGAAAAAATGAACTGGCCCTTATTGTAGGAAATTTAATATAGATAAATTTTGTATTGGGATACGTTTTAGCTATAGGTCGTAGCTTTCGAGTTATACAAGAAAATGCACAAAAGTGACCTCCAAACGCATCCTCACTCCTACACTTAGCCCCAACGACTAGGCGTTCTAATACGTTGTTCATGGTAGTTGCTCGTACTGCTGTACAAATATATTCAACTGTACCAATTATCTCCTCCACTCTGGGGTCTTCCATCCTAGGAGTACAAGTTAAGCGACAGTGGGGCACTGAGCTGAGTCTGAATTTCTTTGCACCTACTGGGATCAACATACTTCCACTTCCTCTCCTTTCGGTCTCTCTCTTGGCCAGCTCTTTTATTTATTTTTTTTTTTTTGACCCCCAATGGCATTCCGTTGTGAGGCCCGAGGGAGTCTTTCCCTTTCTCTCTTCAACTCATTCATAGCTGCGGCCTTCTAAAATAGAATGTTGGATTACCGAAGGCTAAGGGAAGAAAACCCTGAAGAAAAAAAAATCTGCACGGCCTGCTGCGGGAGCGGCAAATGTTAGGAGATGCCAGAATTCCAAAATAAAGGCTTGTGGAGCAGGGTTGGTTCTTAAGCTGTGGTGAAAGCAGTCAGCCTAGCGAAAGGAAAATCTTGAAAACAAACCTACCGACAGCCAGGACAGCGGCCTACTGTGGGTGTATTATTACTGCTCAGAGTACCAGTACTGCGCCTCGGGAAGGACAGACTAAAAATATGACGTTCAAGGCTAGGAACAGATCTAAACCACGGAAGAGGAAAAATGTTCTGAGAATTGGAGCATTCAGTTTAAACATCCATTATTCCGGCTGTTGTATGCGTCGCCTCAGCGAGCATGATCCTCGAGGCAGCGGAGTGCTACCTCAGCTGAGCTCTTGGCGGCGTGCTTGGCCGTATGGCAGCGTAGGCTCGCAGACCGTGCATTCAGACGCCAAGGTTAAGTGTTCCGAGTTTCTGGGAAAAAATGTAGTGGACTCTTTTCCAACTTGCAGAATAATCTCTATGGTGTCAGGTACTCTGGACGTGCGTTTGACCGTAGCCCGATGAGATGGAAGAACGCTACGTACGTTACATGAAGGCAGATCTCTTCAATAAAGAGTCGCGAGACACCGTACTGGCTTTTGGTTGATGCCCATATGTATACAGGGTGTTTCACGATACATGTTACGCACTTCTAGATGTTTTAGAGGGGACATAGTACATCAAGTTTTGCATAGGAAACCATGTTCGGATGCGTCATCCAACACAGCTACAGAGAGTTAAAGTTATAGGCGCCGTCGCCTGTAAATGTATGTATCTACACAGCGTGATTCCCTAATAATTGCCGGCCGGAGTGGCCGAGCGGTTCTAGGGGATTCAGTCCGGAACCGCGCGACCGCTACGGTCGCAGGTTCGAATCCTGCCTCGGGCATGGATGTGTGTGAAGTCCTTAGGTTAGTTAGGTTTAAGTAGTTCTAAGTTCTATGGGACTGATGACCACAGCAGTTAAGTCCCATAGTGCTCAGAGCCATTTGAACCATTTTTCCCTAATAATTTTCAAGGATGACGGCGACGGATCAATGTATGAATCTGAGATAAGGGTCCCTGGTTCGGAAACGAACGAGTCGAAAGTTACAAGCGATTCTGATACCTCCAACACACAGGGGTACCGTTGTTCCTAAGAAGGACGGGTATGCAACTTTCAGAGGTGGTAGTATAGTCTAGGACAAGAAAAAATGCCTAGTAAACGTGGACTTTAAAATGAATATCGAGGAGCCATGAGCACTAGTTCACCTTAGCTAGTGTGAAACACATCTCCTCTACTGAACAGGTCCTCATAGTTATTAAGGTATGCATTTTAGAGCCCATGTTTACTAATTATTTTGACTTGTTTTAGTTCGCACTACCACCTCTCAAAGTTGCCTCCCCTATAGTCTTAGCAGCAACAGTAACAGCACCTGCATTCCACCATCAGAGGTATCACAACGGTTTTTGCTTATCACTTTCTACTCGTCCGTTTACGTTGCAAGGACCCTTACCTCAGGTTCATATATTCATCCTTCTCCATCATCCTGGGAAGTCTGTAACATCATCACGTAATCACCCTGTATGTACATACGTTTATAGACGCCGACGCCTGTAACTTTGACGCTCCGAATGACGTTCCTGGTCATGGGCTTATATTTAAAACTGCATCTACTCAGTCGCCTTTACAGCCTCCAGAAGTGTGTAATAACAATTGTGAAACAACCTGTATATGTCATTTTAAGCATGAGCAAATAGGGAATCTCTTGAAAACCCGTCGTTAACTATACGATTTGTTGTAATAAAATGACTGGAAGCATTATTTTGGTGGTTAGAGAACTATAGTAATTTGTGTGTTACGAAATATGCTACTTCAATGCAACAGCACATTGAGTATCCATCAGTAACGCATTATTCTTTACGCCAAGAGAAAATGATGAAATATTTTTTTTATGTGGAGAACTATTGAAAACCCCTATCGCAACATTGGTAATGGATCTTTTATAAGTCTATATCCTTACTGACTGGATATTTTACTTTATGGATGTGTGTGAAGTCCTTAGGTTAGTTAGGTTCATTGATATGAAAATTTTTGTTTACGTACTAGCTGGCAAATCCAGCCTTGCCCGGGTATTCATTTTGACAATTTTCTGTTAGGAACGAAAACAAAAAAATTACTGCGTTTGTAGTGTAATATCGAAAATATTTCATTTCCATGTATTCGTGGTAATACCTCTGAAATAATGAGACAGCAGTAAAAAGAAGTACTCATAACGTCAAATGCATAAGTACAGCACCCAAATTAAGAAATATAGAAAGCAAAATATAAATTCTCTGTAACGTTTATTTAACTAACAACTTGATTATAAACAATGTTTCTAGTTGCATATCCAGAAACTACGACAGATAACTTCTTGGAAGAGCCGACCCTTGAGAAAGCGACAAAGTTGTCCGTGAGAAAAACATGGGAGATGTCAAATCCACTTCGCAATATCAAACGAACTGCCCCTGTGACTAGTTAACTGTGATGACAGTTGCAAGTCTCACTGGAAAGTGCAGTCGCCTGATGTGAGAGGAAGATCTATCAGAGTAAGGGGTATCTCTTGAACTATGTATCGTACAGCGATATTATTGCGTAGGTACATTTAGCGACATATGTGGATACCGCCTGCAAAATATGTTTTCAATGAACTTCAGCAGCAAAGGTCTAATAAGTTTAAACGTCCTGCCAAATGCGGCAGATTTTCACGCATCTCAGTGTCTTTAATGTCATATCTCCTGAGTAACGTGTGGCACCATGATAATATAATTTTGTAGGTGCATTTAGCGGCATATGTGGATACTGTCTGCAAAATATATTGGGAATACGGTTAGTAGCGATTATGGTACTTGGGCGGTTCTTACACCGAAAACGATTGGTGCCTGACTATAAGGAATATGCGTACCTAGTTTGGTTGAAATCGGCTCAGTGGCTTAGGAGGAGATGTCGAGCACACACACACACACACACACACACACACACACATTCATTTTTATAATACACTCCTGGAAATGGAAAAAAGAACACATTGACACCGGTGTGTCAGACCCACCATACTTGCTCCGGACACTGCGAGAGGGCTGTACAAGCAATGATCACACGCACGGTACAGCGGACACACCAGGAACCGCGGTGTTGGCCGTCGAATGGTGCTAGCTGCGCAGCATTTGTGCACCGCCGCCGTCAGTGTCAGCCAGTTTGCCGTGGCATACGGAGCTCCATCGCAGTCTTTAACACTGGTATCATGCCGCGACAGCGTGGACGTGAACCGTATGTGCAGTTGACGGACTTTGAGCGAGGGCGTATAGTGGGCATGCGGGAGGCCGGGTGGACGTACCGCCGAATTGCTCAACACGTGGGGCGTGAGGTCTCCACAGTACATCGATGTTGTCGCCAGTGGTCGGCGGAAGGTGCACGTGCCCGTCGACCAGGGACCGGACCGCAGCGACGCACGGATGCACGCCAAGACCGTAGGATCCTATGCAGTGCCGTAGGGGACCGCACCGCCACTTCCCAGCAGATTATGGACACTGTTGCTCCTGGGGTATCGGCGAGGACCATTCGCAACCGTCTCCATGAAGCTGGGCTATGATCCCGCACACTGTTAGGTCGTCTTCCGCTCACGCCCCAACATCGTGCAGCCCGCCTCCAGTGGTGTCGCGACAGGCGTGAATGGAGGGACGAATGGAGACGTGTCGTCTTCAGCGATGAGAGTCGCTTCTGCCTTGGTGCCAATGATGGTCGTATGCGTGTTTGGCGCCGTGCAGGTGAACGCCACAATCAGGACTGCATACGACCGAGGCACACAGGGCCAACACCCGGCATCATGGTGTGGGGAGCGATCTTCTACACTATCCGTACACCACTGGTGATCGTCGAGGGGACACTGAATAGTGCACGGTACATCCAAACCGTCATCGAACCCATCGTTCTACCATTCCTAGACCGGCAAGGGAACTTGCTGTTCCAACAGGACAATGCACGTCCGCATGTATCCCGTGCCACCCAACGTGCTCTAGAAGGTGTAAGTCAACTAACCTGGCCAGCAAGATCTCCGGATCTGTCCCCCATTGAGCATGTTTGGGACTGGATGAAGCGTCGTCTCACGCGGTCTGCACGTCCAGCACGAACGCTGGTCCAACTGAGGCGCCAGGTGGAAATGGCATGGCAAGCCGTTCCACAGGACTACATCCAGCATCTCTACGATCGTCTCCATGGGAGAATAGCAGCCTGCATTGCTGCGAAAGGTGGATATACACTGTACTAGTGCCGACATTGTGCATGCTCTGTTGCCTGTGTCTATGTGCCTGTGGTTCTGTCAGTGTGATCATGTGATGTATCTGACCCCAGGAATGTGTCAATAAAGTTTCCCCTTCCTGGGACAATGAATTCACGGTGTTCTTATTTCAATTTCCAGGAGTGTATGTATGTAGATTACAGATGGCATGTGGACAAGGAAGAAAATGTGTATTTCAATAAAGTTAACGCAGGAATTGTATGCCCTTCCATTTCGTAAGCAGTGCGATTTGCGAGCCAAACACAGTCGACAATGTCTGCTGCAGTGCACTGCGGTGGCATACACCGTTTTCACAAGTCGCATCATTTCTGAGATTTTAGCGGCACGTTGACATCGACACGCTCAAAGTTGAAGTTCCAAGGCCGTGTCTCTTTTGGCAGTTGGTTGGTACCTCAGCAGAAGAGAAACAGCCGTCGATGCGGTCATTCCGTTGCCACGAAAGCGTCACGTGGGAGCCAGAAACCTTACACTGTGCCAGCTTTGAACTGTAGGTCAGGCGCGCAGATGCACTGTGCCAAACCCAGGATCTAGAAACCAAGACAGCGCTGTTTTTGTGAAGTCAAAGTTTTGTGGCGGTGTTCGTAGCGACAAACACTTGGCTGTAGAAATGGCTTACGAAGTCACCGCCACACTTTTAATAGCGGGCCGACCGGTCCGCTGGAACAGTAAACAGAAAGATGAAACCCCAAACACTCTGATTAAATAAAAGTCGGTACTTATCTTTATTAAAGAAGATACAGAACAGTAGTGAACTCCGTGTCTACAGAAATCTGTCTAGTTCGAGTCGGAGCGGCTAGGTCAGCGTCGGCTGACGACAAACAACAACTCTGCTGCGATGAACACACAACTGACTAGCAAGTACACAATTCGGTGGCGAGTATACAACTGAGCGGCGAATACAGAATTGTCCTAGCGCTCGCGACTCCAGCGCTTAAGAAGCCAGAAGCCAGCGGTGGCGCGCGCAGACTTGCGGCGATTTCCTCTCTCGCTGGCGCTGCTTATGCGGACGGCGTCCGAACTTTGATGCTGCCAACCTTCTGGCAGCGGGCTCGGCTGGCATTACTGGCTAGGACATAACACAAAGTTGTTCGGCCACAGCCGGCCGGAGTGGCCGTGCGGTTCTAGGCGCTACAGCCTGGAACCGAGCGACCGCTACGGTCGCAGGTTCGAATCCTGCCTCGGGCATGGGTGTGTGTGATGTCCTTAGGTTAGTTAGGTTTAATTAGTTCTAAGTTCTAGGCGACTGATGACCTCAGAAGTTAAGTCGCATAGTGCTCAGAGCCAATTTTGTTCGGCCACACAATGGACAGACGGCATCAGCTGTTGTCAGAAATCCAAGAACCAGTCAAAGTATAGGTACTGTTAATGGGAGGGGGGTGAGGGAGAATGGGATGCGAAGGCTTATAGTTGCCAAGTTGTGACACAGCACCACCTCTGCTATATAGGTAACAGAACAAGGCCAAACGTATGATACTTTGTTGGGGGGGAGGGGGGGGGGGGTAGATTTGGAAATTTGTGGTAAGATCTTATAGGACCAAACTGCTGAGGTCATCGGTTCCTAAACTTACACATTACTTAATCGAATTTAAATTAACCTACGCTAAGGACAACACACACCTCCATGCCCGAGGGAGGACTCCAACCTCCAACGGCTGGAGCCGCGCGAACCGTGACATCGCGCCTAGACCGCGCGGCTTGGGGGAGGGGGGGGAGGTGAATAGGGAGGACTTGTGAGTAGCCTTTAAAAAGTTCCAGTTCCGACGCTGTTAAAACTCCTGCCTAATACCGACTTTTATATCATTTTCTTGAAATAAAAACATCTGACGACAGTTTTAAACCTGAGCTGTAGTCAAGATAAACTAACGGGGATGTGCGAGGCAATTCACTCCTACGATTTCTCTTCGAATATACGTTAAGGAACGGAAAACCTAAATTTGCATCATTTAAGAGTTAGAGAATGGTTTCCATAACGTTGACCGGAACACTTCTTTGTAATTCTGAAGTTGGCAGGCGTAAAATACGGAGATGGAAAGGCTATCTACAACTTGTATTGAAATGAGACGGCAGTTATAAGAATGATGGGGCATGAAAGGGAATCAATGGTTGAGAAGGGAGCGAGACAGGGTTATAGTCTAACCTCGATGTTATTCGATCTGTACATCGAGCAGGGAGTAGAAGAAACAGAAGAGAAATTTGCGATAGGAATTAAAGTTCAGAGAGTAGGAATAGAAACTTTAAGGTTTGCCGATGACATTGTAGTTCTGTCAGAGACAGAAAAGGACTTGGAAGCGCAATTGCGCGGAATGGGTAGCGTCTCGAAAGGAGGATATAGTATGAACATAAACGAAAACAAAAGAAGGATAATGGAATGTAGTCGAATTGTATCAGGTGATGCCGAGGGAATTAGATTAGGAATCGAGACACATAATAGTAGACGAGTTTCCCTACCTGGCAGTAAAATAAGTGATGATTGAAACAGTAGAGAAGATATAAGATGTAGACTGGCAATCGCAAGAAAATTGTTTTTGAAGAAGATAAATTTGTTTAACATAGAATATAAAGCACTTAAGAGTCTTTTCTGGAGATGTTTGTCTGGAGTGTAGGCGTGTACGAAGGTGTAAACAGTATGGATAAGAAGCGAATAGAGGTTTTTGGAATGTGATGGCACAATATGATTAAAGAAGAGCTCGGTTGATAGGACACATTCTGAGACGTCAAATGATCACCAATTTAACATTGGAGGGAAGTGTGGAGGGTAAAATCTGTAGTGGAAGACCAAGAGATGAATACATTAAGCAGGTTCGAAAGGATGTGTATTCCACTAGTTATTCGGAGATGAAGAGTCTTACATAGGATAGAGTAGTATGGACAGCTGCATTAAACCAGTCTCCGATTTGAAGACCATAACAACAACAAGGATTATGGCTCAACAACTTCTCGAGCCACAATGGTCTTTTCAAGATTTCGTGATATTTTGATACGACTCTTTTTCGATGACCAACATACAAGAGAAGAAAGAAAAGCTGTTTCTAGATCGAAAGTTGCACCTATACGATCTGTGTTTGAAATGATGATTGACACTGGCATTTCGTTATATCGCTGTTCCTTACGTTACTTTTGATGAGCACCTCTGTATTTTCCGCGGACGGTGTCCATTCATGTGTACTTTTTAAAATTTTGGAAAGTACAGGATAAACGTGTGTGGCTTATGGGGCAAATTATCTCATAAATTCACTACTGTATAAAGGGAAATCTGCTGAAGGAATGGAAATAAATCAAAGGAAACGAGAGGTACATGATTTAGTTGATCACCTGCGGGGACAATTGATAATTTTTTTTAGAAGTTTTGATTTGGGATAGGGCTTCTTGCTTGTAGGAATCTTCGGACCAACCGAAAAGAGATACCAAAAGAAATGTTGCTATCAAAACAAGAGGCTCGATTATCAAACACTTTTGAGTACACTCAGAAAACTGCTTTAGCTTCCTATGCGCCTATACCAAATAAGTCAGTTTTTGATCTCTAATCTACACCACACATTTGATGTAATTGAACATGAACACAAAAAGCTGAAATAATAATATCGTACAGCAAAGTCAGGATTGAAATGGTTAGTAAGTAGGTTAGATTGTATTCTGTGAAACGCGGAACAAGAATGTGGCCGCTTGCTGTATTTTTTTATGTACTTGTTTTAGTATCTCTTAATGATAACGTCCTGTACTGTAAATTCTTACATGACGTGATGAGTAAAAATTCAAGAAGAGAATTCCTCAGAACTGTAAAAATACAGTCAAACCTCTCATTGAAAGACCAGTTCTATCACCCAGAACTTTCCTCAGCTTTCTAGGCTCTTATAAAGGGCAAGCAGCATGACAACCAGGATGCAGATATTCCAAATCTGAAACGAAAAAGGTGTGATTTCTGCCCAAGGTCAAAGGACACGAAAGCGAATCGACAATGTGACGAGTGTCAAAAGTTAACCTGTAAAGATCATTCCGGTATAAGAGTGTTGTGTAATGAGTGCTCATCATATGATGTGGCGAGCGAGTGAAATTTTATTTTTAACATTATTCCCTGGATATATTCCAACCTCAGTCTTCCTTAAAGCTTTTACTGTCTACAGCTCCCTTTGGTACGATGGAAATTATCCCATGAAGTCTTATCAGATGTTCAATTATCCCGTCCCTTCTTCTTGCCAGTATATCTAAACTTCGTCGATACTGCAGGAAACCTCATTTTATACCATATCAGTCCACATAAATATCAGCATTCTTCTGTAGCACCATGTCTCATATGCTTCGATTCTCTTCTATTCTTGCAGATATTTCAGATTGCACTCCCTATTTATTTCATTCCCAGTGATTTACAATGATGCATTCCTGTCTTTCCCTGAATAATTTACTTCCTCCTCTCGTCGTTTAATTTAAATATTTCGTCCGTTACTCATCGTTTGTTCGCAGTTGTCTTCCTTGTAGTTACCTTTGTTCTACTTGTGGATCCCTTTCCAACTTCTGTGGCTACACGTTTTTAGAAATTTTCATTCCTCTCCAACTGTTCCTCCACCATCTTTGACAAGAGCCGTTAGAATGAGGGCGACTTCTTATGGTGGAAATCTTCGGCCGCCATTACTGATGAATTTTTGCAAAATTTTAGCAGCGGTATTTTCCGAACATGGAGCCCAAGACATTTTGAATGCTAGTGAAAGACGCAAAGCTTTAAAAAAATAAAAAGAAAGAAAAGAAAGATGGAAGTGGTCCGACGATTTCCAGAGTGTGGGGGGACGAAGTGGACAGGACGCAGCCTGTGGCCTGGCCACGACATCCGCATCACCCATGTGTCAGGATACACATAGAAGCGGTCTATAATGAGAACAATCCATCTCTTTTTATTTTATTTTTCTTGTATAGAGAGGAGGAGACGTTCCTAACGGCTCATGACCAGAAAGAAGAAACAAAGGAGGCGGATTAGATCAGAAAACAAAGAAAGGTAAGATGGGAGGCATGGAGCGCACTTCTTCGAGCGCATCTACTGCTCACTGGCTGGGACTAGGCTGTTACACCGTACCATTCCGGGTGTCGTGAGGTGTCAGGCATGTCGAATGTCAGGTACGCCCCAACTGATGGGGAAGTGTAAGTAACTGGAAAATTGACAGCATCCAAGACACAGTACTAAAAGTTGAGCTGGAAGTGTGCTCCATCGCAGAAGTTGTAGGTAATTGTCAGCCCGTTGTACCCTGTGATAGTGTTGTGATTGGTGTATGGAAAATGTGTTTCCATCAGAAGAAGGAAGTGTGGGACGACTGTTGTTGGCAGGGAGCGCAGGTAACGTACCATTATCCATTGTATGAGCTGACAGACATCGTGCGTCGACGGACATGTCAGACGTTGTTAACCAGTATCCTCATTTGGGCGTTGAGTACATAATGGTAATTCTGCCAGTCGAGTACAGTGAAATGGCTGGTGTGTCAGGTTGTTGATGACGCGGTACTACAGAGCTCGTCCGTTGGCTGTAAGGAGTGGCTCATGGATGTACTTCCACACCACTGTTCAACGGATATCTTGGAGTAGGTTCTCCTACGTATTCCATAGGTGCGAAGCGAAAACAGCTCGTAAAGTCTTTCGCTGGTCATGCACACGTGGTCTGAACGGGATCAAGTACATAGCTAAGTTCGACAAAGTGCGCCGATGTATAGGAAAATGTTTGGGCGATGTGGGCCATATTGCCGGCAATTCCCAGAAGCTGTGCGTAAGGGATACGGAAGGCCGCACCAGACCCTCGTCATAGAAGTATAAAGTGTATGATCTGGCTCCAGCATGAACAAGACAGAGTCTGCCTGCTGCAGCTGGAAGGGTTTTTTTTCCATTAGTCTTCTGACTGGTGTGATGTGCACGGCCCCCTCCCCAACCCCACTAATAGCTCTCCTGTGTCAGCCTCTTTGTCTGAGAGTACCTATTGAAACCTACGTCCTCAATTATTTGGCGGATGTATTCCAATTTCTGTCTTCCTTTACAGTTTTTGCCCTCTACAACTCCCTCCAGTACCATGGAAGTCATTACTCTGTCTTATCATCCATTCCCTTCTCCTTGTCAGTGTTTTCCACATATTCCTTTCCTTCCCATTCTGCGCAGAACTCCTCATTCCTTATCACATCCATCCACCTAATTTTCAACGTTCGTCTGTAACACCACTTCTTCTGTTCCGGTTTTCCCACAGTCCATGTTTCACTACTAGGCAGTGCTCCAAAGCACATTCTCATAAATTTCTTCCTCCAATTAAGGCCTATGAAATTAAAGCCTACGTTAGATACTAATAAACTTTTCTTTGCCAGGAATGTCCTCTTTGCCAGTGTTGGTCTGTTTTTGCTGCCAATGAAGTAGAATTTGTGTATTGATTCTTCTTAACTAATCTCTTAGACTTCTGCTTACTCTTCATCACTAGTCCATTGTCATCTGAGTCTATATCTGCTCATGGAACCTCTACCTGACCATGATGTATCTGAGTGCTGGTTATGTGCCGAATCACCTGGTCTTTTCCAAGTACACCTCCTCCTCTTTCATTCTTGACCAGAGTATTCACTATTACTAGCTGAAATTTATTACAGAACTCAATCAGTCCGTCTCCTCTCTCATTCCTTGTACCAACCCCATGTTCTCCAGTAACCTTTCCTTCCATTCCTTCCCCTAGAGCTGAATTCCAGTCTCCCAAGAGATTTTCATCATCGTTTAGGTAATGTATTACGCTTTCAATACGCTCATATACTTTATCTATTTTCAGCTTCCGATTTCGGCGTGTATACCTGAACTATCTTTATGGTTTGCGTCGATTCTGATAAGAACACCATACCACTGAACTGTTCACAGTAACACACTCTCTGCACTACCTTCCTATTGATAACGAGTCCTACACTTGTTATTCCATTTTCTGCTGCTTTTGAAATTACCTTATACTAAGCTGACCAGACGTCCTTGTCCTCTTTCCGTTTCACTTCTTTGACCCCTACTGTATCTAGATTGAGCCTTTCCATTTCTGTATTCAGATTTTCTAGCTTCCCTACCACTTTCAAGCTTCTGACGTTGTACCCTTCGACTTGTAGAACGTTATCTTTTCCTCGATAATTCAATCTTTTTCTCATAGTCCCCTCCCCCTCGGCATTACCCTCCCGCAGAACCGAATGGGAGACTATTCGGGAATCTTTCGCGAATGGAGAGTGATTTCCATTGCCTTCTTCATCCTCATGTCGTTGATCATTACTGAGTCTTCCGTCTTAAGGGGCAGTTTCTCACCCGAAGGACAAGAGAGCGCCCTGAACCTCTGTCGGCTCTTCCTCTCTCATTGACAATCCGTTGGCAGAATGAGGGTGACTTCTTAAGCCGGAAGCCTTCGGCAGCCAATACTGACTATTAATCAAAATTTAAGCGGTGGTGGGTTTCGAACCTGGGACCGAGGACTTTTGATTACTAATTATTAATCAAATACGCTACCCCTAGACCCCTGGTGTCGTAAGTGGTCTTATAGTTGGTTCTCAACGATCCGAAGTACCACAAGGTCGTCTGGAACTGTCGTCCTGGGATCATTGGCAGAGAGAATATTTCGGCACTGTGTACCAACTTGGGTACGACGTAGTTGTTGACGTAGGCCGCTCGTTGGAGTAGATTCAGGCTACGGTAGAGGTTGTGTTGGATGTGGAATCGTATATCATGAGGCAAATGACGGTAGGTGTATGCGCCGTACGGTGGGTATGTCCGATAAATATCATACCCAAGCAGTGGAGCTTGTCCACTGCTGGGAACTCCAGTGTCGCTTTGCGTCGGACGCTACGAGCGATGTTCACAATCGCTGATTTGGCCACATTCAGGATCCTTCCCGCTGTTCTTCCATACTGTGGGATCCACGCGATGGCGTTATGTATTTCCGCAGGAGCAGCAAATCGTCTGCGTATGCTCAGCAACAGAAGGTGTGGCTGTGTGGGGTGAGTCCTGTGAGGTGGAGTCTTAGGTCTCTGATAAGGGGTTTGAGGGCGATACTGAACAGTACAGTGGACAAGGGACAGCCGTGTATGACGGAAAGCCGTATCGGAATCGGTCCTGCCTGTCGTCCGCAGACTGCACTACCTGATGTGGCAATGATAAATAGCCATCGCAGGGTGTCGGCTAATGGCGACGGAAACCGATACGCATCGCCACCGGTAGGATGAATTGCTGTCGCACCCTATCAGAGGCATTATCGAAGTTGATTGATACCAGTGCCACATGGAGGCGGCAGGACGTGGCGAGGGTGACGAGATTCAGACATTTACTCAGGGCATATTTTTGGCTGGCATGGCCGCGTGGCCTCTGAGTTGGTGAAAGAATTGAGGGCACTAACGTGTGCATGGGCGCCGCCAGTGGGCATGTAAGGATTTTACTGTGTGCACTGAGATGAGTAAGTGGGCGAAAGCTGATGATCTTCGGGTCTTGAAAGGTATGGGTTTTTTCTTGTTTTGATGTGGCCCGCCGCGAATTGCACTCCTGTGCCAAACTTCTCATCTGAGAGTAGCACTTGAAACCTATGTCCTCAATTATTCGCTGGCTTTATCCCAGTCTCTGTCTTTCTCTGCAGTTGCTAGTCTCTAAAACTTCCTCTCGTACCGTGGAAGTTATTTCATGATGTCTTAACAGATGTCCTATTATTTTTTTCTTCTTGTCCGCGATTTCCACTACTTCCGTTCCTCATCCATACTGCGGATAACTATCCCATTCCTTACCTTATCAGCCACCTAATTTCTAACATTTTTCGATAGCACCACATATCAAGTGCTTCGATTCTCTTCCGTTCCGATTTTCCCACAGTCATATTTCACTACTAATCAGAGACACTGTACCACTGAACTGTTCGCTGTAATTCTCACTCTGCTCTACGTTCCTGTTCATAACGAATCCTACTGCCGTTATACCATTCTCTGCTGCTGTTGATATTCCCCTACACTCATCTGACCATAAATTCTTGTCTTCTTTCCATTTCACTGCATTGATCCCCCCTAGATACCAGCTATACCACTCTCCGCAGAAAAGTTCTGTTCTGAGTACATTGGTGCATCGAGCGGAAGCTGCTTCAGACGCTGAGAGCCTCCCAAAGGAACTGAGCTACTTACGGAAAGTCTTCAAAGAAAACGGCTATAACAACCGCCATATTTCACAAGCCATCTTGCCGAAGAAACATAAGCAGAAGACCTCCGAGGAGGGCACGAAGAAGCATGCGTGCTTGCCGTTCAGTGACTCAATAACAGGAAAGATTAGCCGGCTTCTAAAGAAGCATAAAATCAATACGGTTCTTAGGGCACCGTCTAAAATTCGACAGCTAATGAGGCCTGTGAAAGACGATGTTGGAGTCACAACGCCAGGAGTATATAAAATACCGTGTGAGTGTGGACATTCTATATCGGACAGACTGCACGTACTGTTGAACAGCGCCATGTGGAACATGCACAATTTTCGCCTACGGTATCCTGAGAAATCAGCGGTGGCGGAACATGCTACATAAAACGGACATCGTATTGCATTTTCCGAGACCTCTGTTAGTACTCGGTCTACTAGTTTCTGGGACAGTGTTATAAAAGAAGCGATCGAGTTAAACATTTCTGACAACACAATAAAGACGGTGGGCTGCAGCTAAGTACAGCGTGGAAATCGGCCACGGGAAAGCTGAAGCGGACGCGGCATGCGCACAATGAAAACATTACCGTATATGGTGCTGGAGCGAGCACCAGTGTCGTCACTGAAGACAGCGTGGCTACATGAGGACGGCAGCAGCAATCATTCGACAATGGCCGAGGAGAACTCGGTCGAAAGCTCGTGGTATTTTAAACCACTTGACGGGGTTGGAAGCCCGAGAACATTTTATCAATATACTGTATATCATCGCGAAATTATGCATTTGTATACGGTAGAAGGGGCACATAATATTCCATCGGAATTTCTGAAAGCATTTTGCGACGTAGCAACAAAACGTCTATACAAGTGGGTGGGCAGAATGTATGATACAGGCAGTATATCATCAGACTTTCGGTAAAACATCATCCACACAATTCCCAAGATAGTAAGAGCCAACAAGTCCTAGAATTCCAGAATGACATTTTCACTCTGCAGCGGAGTGTGCGCTGATATGAAACTTCCTGGCAGATTAAAACTGTGTGCCGGACCGAGACTCGAACTCGGGACCTTTGCCTTTCGGGGCAAATCTGCCAGGAAGTTTCATATCAGCGCACACTGCGCTGCAGAATAAAAATCTCATTCTGGAAACATCCTCCAGGTTGTGGCTAAGCCATGTCTCCGCAATATCTTTTCTTTCAGGAGTGCTAGTTCTGCAAGTTTCGCAGGAGAGCTTCTGTTAAGTTTGGAAGGTAGGAGATGAGGTACTGGCAGAAGTAAACCTGTGAGGACGGAGCGTGAGTCGTGCTTGGGTAGCTCAGTTGGTAGAGCGCTTGCCCGCGAAAGGCAAAGGTCCCGAGTTCGAGTCTTGGTCCGGCACACAGTTTTAATCTGCAAGGAAGTTTCAAGTCCTAGAATTATCGCAAAATCAGCTTAACAGCTCATGCATCCAAGCTGCTGACAAGAATAATATTCAGATGAATCGAGAAGAAAGTTGAGGATCTATTAGATGACGACCAGTTTGGTTTAGGAAAGTTGAAGGCACCAGAGGGGCAGTTCTGACGTTACGGCTGATAATCGAAGCAAGAACGAAGAAAAATGACACTTTTATTGGACCTGTCGACCAGGAAAACGCTTTTGACAATCTAAAATGATGAAATATGTTCGAAATTGTGAGAAAAATAGGTGTAAGCTATAGGGAGCGACAGGTAATATACAATATGCGCAAGAACCAAAGGGGAACAATAAAACCGGAAGAATAAGAACGAAGTGCTCGGATTTAACAGGGATGTAGTCTTTTTGTCCTACTGTTTAGAAGAAGCAATGATGAAAATAAAAGAAAGGTTCAAGAGTCGGATTAAAATCCAACGTGAAATGATATCAATGAAAAGATTCGCTGATAACATTGCTATACTCAGTGAAAGTGAACAACAGTTACAGAATGTGTTGAATATAATGAACGGTCTAGTGAGTAATGAATATGGACTGAGAGTACATTGCAGAAAGACGAAAGTAATGAGCAGCAGCAGAAATGAGAATAGGGAGAATATCTACACCAGAATTCGGGATCACGAAGCAGCCGAAGTTAAGAAATTCTGCTTCCTAGGCAGCGAAAAGTCCATGAGGGACGGAGCAATGAGGACATAAGAATGGAACGTACACTGCGAAAATGATATTCCTGGCCAAGAGAAGCGTCCTAGAGTGAAACATGGGTCTTAATTTTACGAAGAAATTTCTGAGAATGTGTGTTTGGAGCACAGCATTGTATGGTACGGAAATATGGATTCGGGAAAATCGAAACAGAAGAGAATCACAGCCTGTGACAGATGGTGCTAAGAAGAAAGTAGAAAATTTTGTGGATTCGTAAGGTAAGAAATGTGGATATTCTCCGCATAATCGGCGAGGAAAGGACATCTAATGAGACATCAGGGAATAACTACCGTAGTACTATAAGGAGTTGTAGAGGGAAAATTTTAGAGGAAGGCAGCAACTGGAATACATCCAGCAAGTAATTAAGGACCTAGGTTGCATGTGCTGCTCTGAGATGAAAAGAATAGCACAGGAAAGGTTTTCGTGGTGGTCCGCATCAAACCAGAAAAATGATGACTCAAAAAACAATTAATCATTGTCATATTGATACAAACAACAATTGTCTCCAAACTGTTTTTCTGCTTTTTGCACCCACAGCCTGAGGGATGTTTCCAGAATGAGATTTTCGCTCTGCAGCGGAGAGTGCGCTGATATGAAACTTCCTGGCAGATTAAAACTGTGTGCCCGACCGAGACTCGAACTGGGGACCTTTGCCTTTCGCGGACAAGTGCTCTACCATCTGAGCTACCGAAGCACTACTCACGCCCCGTACTCACAGCTTTACTTTTGCCAGTACCTCGTCTCCTACCTTCCAAACTTTACAGAAGCTCTCCTGCGAACCTTGCAGAACTAGCACTCCTGAAAGAAAGGATATTGCGGAGACATGGCTTAGCCACAGCCTGGGGGATGTTTCCAGAATGATATTTTCACTCTGCAGCGGAGTGTGCGCTGATATGAAACTTCCTGGCAGATTAAAACTGTGTGCTCGACCGAGACTCGAACTGGGGACCTTTGCCTTTCGCGGGCAAGTGCTCTACCATCTGAGCTACCGAAGCATGACTCACGCCCGATACTCACAGCTTTACTTCTGCCAGTACCTCGTCTCCTACCGTCCAAACTTTACAGAAGCTCTCTTAACAGTCAACTTAGTTAGCTCTTCAAGGATCTGTTCCTCAGGTGACATGAAATGACTAGTCAACGTTCGAAGTGACAAAGCACTCCTCGGTAACCAACTCTGCTATTACTACATGTCTACTGCCAATTCTGTACGCCCCTCTTCCTGTTATATTGTCTTATCCGCTTCGTGTGAAGACTTCTGGTGCAGATTCTTTTGATCAAATAATGCTTACAGGCTGTCAACATCAATGAGCTAGGACATTTAGATGTAGCCTAAATGGAAGTTTTGTTATTTTTGAAACAACCTCGCAGCTAAAAACGTTCAAATTCAGCTGGTCCAGTAAGTGACATTAATTGAGCCACCGTCTGCATGGTAACGTGATTGTAACGAACGAGTTTTATATTTAGAGCAGTAATGACAATTTAGGATCTTTACTAAGCTGCATACTTAAAGCAGTCCCACATAACAAATACTGCGCTTTGTTTGTTTACATTACCTCTGACAACCCTCAAACACCTTTAACTGGAAGACCAACAATAGTCACAGGAGATAATTTCGCCGGCTGACTCTGAAGCAAACCAATCGCTGTATCATGTGTGAGATACAGAGGCAAGCGAGTGCGCCGGGACTTACCCCAGTTCACTGCTAGTAGCGCCACGTCACATTAACGCGTCTGCATGTAGCGCACAAGTATTACACCACAATTTAGTATTAAATTAAAAATCAAAATTCATGTTTAAAATTTCGTTAATTTTTAGTTTAGTGTAATAATGTTCCAAATACCAAGTCTTGATGTTCTAAACTTAATAGTTTACGGAAAAATGTCGTTTTAAGAGAAAAATAAGAGGCGCTAAATAATGACGCTAGGAATCCAGAATTTGGTCAGAAGGTGCAGTTAGAAGTCATAAATAAGTCATGCTGGTTTCCAAAACCATAAAACAAAAATTAACGCGAGAATCCACGTTTTTCGGGAAAATCAGAGCCAATAAATAATGGACTTGAAAATTTGTTATTTGCTTCAGTACACACCAAAAATAATAACAGAGAGTCCATGTTAATCTACCTCTTACAGTTTTTGAGTAATTAAATAAAAACTAATTTTGTAACTAAAATGTACCTAAGTGTTGTAGATTAAGTACTTGAAATTTTAATGATAGAGGATTTTGGTTAAACCAGATCATCAAATATATCAAATAATAGAGCTACACCAAGTTTAAGACTTGTAACATAAATAGCAAATTATATGAGTCTTAGCAAAGGTATGGTTCAGAGGTAAAAATCTACCGTTAGTTCCACTAAAAAAATTCTATTAAGCAAAATTTTCATTCTAGCGAGCTGAACTTTTCTACGTGATTTCGAACTGCTTATCTGCATACCACCAAAAATTAAGAAGTTTCTGAAGTAAATGGTAATTATATTATTAAAGATTATGTGTCCGAGATAGCGGTCGTTTGTAGATTGCCGCCGTATGCAAATAGACAGAGACAACAGATGTTTTCTCGGCAGTACGCACCGGCACCTTATAAATACAGCCCCAGAAGCAGTAGGAAGGTTCACTTCGCTCTCAGACACTGTGAGACGTCCGAGCCGAACTGTGACAAGCGCGTATTTGGCAGTGAAAACGGATAGTGAACTCGCGAGGACTGTACACCGTCCTGGATCGTTTAGAATTCGGTAAAATAACTGTTAGTGTGCCGTCCGTGTGAAATTCAATTCCGCGTGGCAAGTGGGGAATTTATTTCCACTTTTATGGCGAGCATTAATTTTTGAACATTTATTGCGAACTTTCAATTGAGTGATGTTAGTCAGGGCGAAAAACAGTCTGGTAGGAAGTTACCGTAGAGGTCGCCTCTGAACTGCTAAAGGTGCTGTAAGATTATAAAGAGTTGTTTTCAATTAAACATAACGCAATTTTAAGTCTTGTTAGTGAGAAACTTTAATTAAATTAAATCTTGATTGGAACTTTAAACTTTTTCTGAAGTCATAGTCCCGATCCCGCAAAGAAATGGGAAATAGACACTTTTCTTTCAGTGGGCTGGACTGGAGTGTGGTCGTGCAGACTGGAAACTAAGGTCAGTATGTTTCCCTTCACTTTCTGGCTGACCACCAAATTAGTTGCCAAGCTCACGTGATTAAAGACGGCATCAAAACTTTAAACCAGTGAAGTAACGTACTCACCGCCCCACAATTCTTTTATAAATATATTAGCTTTAGTATTTCCATTATTGGCCCCTTGTTTCTAAATGAGAACAGACACGGTGCTTTAAACTCCTGCAAAAAGATATTTCGAAAATTTCAAGTTTCTAGACAGTCTTTTTTTTGAGTTGATCAAAGCTTCCATTAGAGCATCAGAACTGTGGAACGTGTAAAATTTTATCTCACATATTTTAATTACAGCATTCCAAACCAGGTTACGCATTTAAATTTCTACCTCTCTTTACGCAGCAACGCCAGCTGGTGAAACTACGGAATTGATGGAATCCATTAACGCAAAATTAAAAATCGCGGCATGGAATTTAAGCCTACTAATTTTTCTTCCACAGTTAGAGCTAATGCGTGTACCTAGTGCGATGTGATCCGTCTTAATAAAATTTTCATTTTACGCCGTCTAATGAAGAGAATGCATCTGACTCCGGCACCAAATTTGTGAAAACAGCTTACTTAGTTTTCAGATACAAATATAGCAGCAATTCTTTTCTCAATACAATCTTAAGGTGCTTTAATTAAGATCCCAGGCTATCATGATGTGAAACTCTCTGAGTTCTGTGTAATAAAGTGTCTAAGAAAGAACGCTTCTGAGGCGGATTGTGGGAACACAACTTATTTAACGGTCTGTGCGTTTGGGTATTCCGTACACAAAATGATCCAACTGTCCATCGAACCTCCGTTGAACGGTAATGTAAATCAGGTGGACGTTCCTACATTCAACTCCTGTTGCTATACATGATTTCCTTCGAGAGCTCGTGTTTTAATTTTATAAAAAGATCCCACCCGATGAAAGAGTGA
This sequence comes from Schistocerca piceifrons, assembly GCF_021461385.2. NCBI lineage: Eukaryota > Metazoa > Arthropoda > Insecta > Orthoptera > Acrididae > Schistocerca > Schistocerca piceifrons. The sequence goes on along the minus strand of NC_060140.1, from coordinate 673,969,956 downwards.
CGCAAAATCTGATAAGCTTGTGATCTCGTCTCGTTTATATTTACTGCCATACAGTGAAAATATGAAGTTCTCATTATCATAAATAGTGCCCAGAGCCTCCTTTTCCGTTTGAGAAAAAGTAAGCTATGTCGTCTTTAACTTTTCTGATGCGTGTGCTATTACCTATTCTGTGTTTTTGAGAAGGAACCTCTCTGATGTCGTGCTTTAATGCACGAAACCTAATGTTCCTTTGGGATGTGCGTGGCTAGACCAGGAACTGCCAAATGAAAAATTTTCTTAGCGTGAGAACTACTTTATGCTGTTCCTGAGACCATTCAAATTTGACAGCTTTCTTTCTTCGGACATTAAAAACAATAAATATATCTGTCAGATTTTGAGATTGTTTATTGCAAAATTATTGACCTTGTCTAAAAATGATTCTTATTCTTTGAAACTTATAGGGAAGTGCGTCGTCTTGCTGTTATGTCATTCGACTGGCGACGCAGTATTCCACTGTGGGTTGAAAACAGTGAACATTGCCTCAAATTTCACTTGAGATTACTGCGTTGCTGTATGCAACATGAAGTTTCGAAAATGATTTCGTTTTATGCACCAATTTCAATGTTGTTTCGCAAGTAGTTAATGACCTTAGAATATTGTGACTGAATTACTCTTCTTAGTACTGAAATATCACTTGAACACTTGCAATTTCGAACAGTAAGCAGATTAAGTGGTGGAGGCCGAAAGGCGTATTAAGGATCTTCATTTTTTGGTGGTTTCAGTGTCTTTGTTAATACAGTGCTGTATTTTCATATTACAGTGTCCTACAGATATATAAGCATGTCTGAAGGACGCGTAACCATTTGTGATGTATCCATGCTTCGATGGGCTAAAACGACAATAAAATGTTTTGTGGGGGAATCACGAAATGTCCGAGTGTAAGGGTTGTGGACTCGGTGACATGTGGAAGTTTGGCTCGGTCCTACAGGTGTGCTCAGATAGCCGATGTGGTTAACGTAACTGCTCGCGGTAAGTGGGAAATCTAGGTTCCATTTTCGGTCCGGAACAGATTTTCATCGATCACAAACACCTGACATCAATCCGGATACGCTAAATGCGAATCTATTGCAAGACCTTTGCTTGTCTTCAAATTTTGTTAATAGTTAACTGTAAGCAGGCTTCTGCTGAATCTTTTCTGTGGAAATTCTGGTTCTTCTGAAGAAGGAAAGTGGTGCGATACCTACAACAAACTGAACTTTTACTGTAGACCGGAAATCGTGCAGACTCTCAATAATCCGTTTTGTATGAATTATGAATAAAGACATGAAAGTCATGAACCATCGGCCTGATGAAATAAAAGCGATGGGTTGCTAAACTCATCGATTGTCTCTTCTTTTCATAATCATTGTGGTGCAGTTCTTCTTGTTATGTCCTTGCTTGCTACGAAATGTGAAGAGGAATTCCGCCCTAAGCAACACATTTTTTCCTGTTTTGTTTTACCCAGACATGTTTCAGCATATTTTGTGCTATCTTCAATGGGTTATTTTTTATTTTCCAACAGTAAAATTGTTGTTACATACGCTCCTGGAAATGGAAAAAAGAGCACATTGACACCGGTGTGTCAGACCCACCATACTTGCTCCGGACACTGCGAGAGGGCTGTACAAGCAATGATCACACGCACGGCACAGCGGACACACCAGGAACCGCGGTGTTGGCCGTCGAATGGCGCTAGCTGCGCAGCATTTGTGCACCGCCGCCGTCAGTGTCAGCCAGTTTGCCGTGGCATACGGAGCTCCATCGCAGTCTTTAACACTGGTAGCATGCCGCGACAGCGTGGACGTGAACCGTATGTGCAGTTGACGGACTTTGAGCGAGGGCGTATAGTGGGCATGCGGGAGGCCGGGTGGACGTACCGCCGAATTGCTCAACACGTGGGGCGTGAGGTCTCCACAGTACATCGATGTTGTCGCCAGTGGTCGGCGGAAGGTGCACGTGCCCGTCGACCTGGGACCGGACCGCAGCGACGCACGGATGCACGCCAAGACCGTAGGATCCTACGCAGTGCCGTAGGGGACCGCACCGCCACTTCCCAGCAAATTAGGAACACTGTTGCTCCTGGGGTATCGGCGAGGACCATTCGCAACAGTCTCCATGAAGCTGGGCTACGGTCCCGCACACCGTTAGGCCGTCTTTCGCTCAGGCCCCAACATCGTGCAGCCCGCCTCCAGTGGTGTCACGACAGGCGTGAATGGAGGGACGAATGGAGACGTGTCGTCTTCAGCGATGAGAGTCGCTTCTGCCTGGTGCCAATGATGGTCGTATGCGTGTTTGGCGCCGTGCAGGTGAGCGCCACAATCAGGACTGCATACGACCGAGGCACACAGGGCCAACACCCGGCATCATGGTGTGGGGAGCGATCTCCTACACTGACCGTACACCACTGGTGATCGTCGAGGGGACACTGAATAGTGCACGGTACATCCAAACCGTCATCTAACCCATCGTTCTACCATTCCTAGACCGGCAAGGGAACTTGCTGTTCCAACAGGACAATGCACGTCCGCATGTATCCCGTGCCACCCAACGTGCTCTAGAAGGTGTAAGTCAACTACCCTGGCCAGCAAGATCTCCGGATCTGTCCCCCATTGAGCATGTTTGGGACTGGATGAAGCGTCGTCTCACGCGGTCTGCACGTCCAGCACGAACGCTGGTCCAACTGAGGCGCCAGGTGGAAATGGCATGGCAAGCCGTTCCACAGGACCACATCCAGCATCTCTACGATCGTCTCCATGGGAGAATAGCAGCCTGCATTGCTGCGAAAGGTGGATATACACTGTACTAGTGCCGACATTGTGCATGCTCTGTTGCCTGTGTCTATGTGCCTGTGGTTCTGTCAGTGTGATCATGTGATGTATCTGACCCCAGGAATGTGTCAATAAAGTTTCCCCTTCCTGGGACAATGAATTCACGGTGTTCTTATTTCAATTTCCAGGAGTGTATTAAAATGTAGCGAAACTTTGGTACATAATATTTACAATTCTGAATGAATAATTATTGTACAATATTATACATAATTTATTCGTAGTTCACAGTCGAGATATTTAATAACGACCTGAATCACTAATGTGTTGTTTATAACATTATGACATAGTTCTATTTATAGCAAAAAGAGTGAATGTAGATATTAAAGCTTACATGATACTATTGGACATTTATTTTGGTAGCTATTCTGCTACACAATCTACAACGTCTCATCTACAAACAGCAAAACGTAATTTTTATGTTTCTGTTTATTATGCATTTACAAACGGAAATGAGTATATATCACGTTTTACGTGTATAACTTACGGTTTTGATATTGTGGTGCTTTCTCATATGTTGTTGGCAAAGTGAATAGACAGATTTCGTGACCTATGGTCGTTTGACACTGCACTTTCTCCGGTTTTCCAAAACGTAGGCAGAGTTTTCGCCGCCATTACGTGTTTTAATACTACACAGCCACAACAACACGCAATGTACGTGGCTGCTGGCAGTGGTGGTCACGAGAATGTACGGCCGCAAAAAGACCTGACTCCGGACAGCCGCGTGGATTTACCGTGAGGGAAGATCATCGTATAAGGCGTATGGCTCTGGCGCATTGTACTGCTACTGCAGCAGCAATCTGGGCAGTCGTTGGCACCACAGTGACACGACTAACTGTTACAAGGACAGCTCCGAGATAAGAGCCCTGTAGCGTGCATTCCACTTGTGACTAAACGAGCATTTCGCTCTCATGTAAGTATATAGCAGAAAGAGTCAGCATTCAGGAATTGTGAAACGAACCCTGTCGTCCAGGACCGGATGCCAAAAAGGGCGCAGATTCACCACGAGATGGAAATGACTGGCGTTTATTGTCTATTGGGGCATATGCGCTATAGTGTGCGATGAGACAGACGAGAACCTACGTCATAGGAAAACCCAGTAGAAGCATTTTGTGGCCAAGGAGACGTAGCAGTGTTAAATATGGCGGACCTAATATCGGCCATAAAGGGAAGCATTTATGAAAATTATTTAATTCTGTAGAAGTGCAGGCAATGAAGCGACAGTATTTTTAATCTACCATCCTTCATAAATTTTCATGGTGATCCCAATAAAACTTGAATATTGATCATATTTATAATAGTTTAGAACCTACTATTACAGTGAAATTAACAAGTTTTGTGACAAAGACCTGGATGCTAACATCTGAAAACTTTGGTCGATCTTAACGATCGATATTTCATATAGAAGGGCATCATTAAAATGACAAATGTTGTAAATATCTAATCTGTGACTTTATTTGTTTAAAAGATATAGTATATTTAAATTATCAGTATTTTCAGTTAGGCATCAGATCATCATTTCCTCCACACATGACACCTTATTGCATCGCTAGGTAACAGAATATTTGTTGTAAAGTTTAGTACATAATACTTACTTTGTTCTTTATTTATTTATCAGAAAGCACATTGGTGCCAGGCTACTGGCCGTGACATTCAAAATTAAGAAGGAAATTGTATTGGTTTTATGTAAAAGAATTTAACGATTATTGTTGTTGTTGTTGCGGTCTTCAGTCCTGGGACTGGTTTGATGCAGCTCTCCATGCTACTCTATCCTGTGCAAGTTTCTTCATCTCCCAGTACCTACTGCAACCTACATCCTTCTGATTCTGTTTAGTGTATTCTGATCTTGGTCTCCCTCCACGATTTTTACCCTCCACGCTGCCCTCCAATACTAAATTGGTGATCCCTTGATGCCTCAGAACATGTCCCACCAACCGATCCCTCCTCCTAGTCAAGTTGTGCCACAAACACTTCTTCTCCCCAATCCTATTTAATACGTCCTCATCAGTTATGTGACCTACCCACCTAATCTTCAGCATTCTTCTGTAGCACCACATATCACCTCTTGTCCAAACTATTTATCGTCCATGTTTCACTTCCATACATGGCTACGCTCCATACAAATACTTTCAGAAACGACTTCCTGACACTTAAATCTATACTCGATGTTAACAAATTTCTCTTCTTCAGAAAGGCTTTCCTTGCCATTGCCAGTTTACATTTTATATCCTCTCTACTTCGACCATCATCAGTTATTTTGCTCCCCAAACAGCAAAACTCCTTTACTACTTTAAGTGTCTCATTTCCTAACCTAATACCCTCAGCAACACCCGACTTAATTCGACTACATTCCATTATCCTCGTTTCGCTTTGGTTGATGTTCATCTTAATTCCTCCTTTCAAGACACTCTCCATTCCGTTTAACTGCTCCTATAGGTCCTTTGCTGTCTCTGACAGAATTACAATGTCAGTGGCGAATATCAAAATTCTTATTTCTTCTCCATGAATTTTAATACCTACTCCGAATTTTACTTTTCTTTCCTTTACTGCTTGCTCAATATACAGACTGAATAGCATCGGGGAGAGGCTACAACCATGTCTCACTCCCTTCCCAACCATTGCTTCCGTTTCATGCCCCTCGACTCTTATAACTGCCATCTGGTTTCTGTACAAACTGTAAATAGCCTTTCGTTCTCTCTATTTTACCCCTGCCACCTTTAGAATTTGAGAGTATTCCAGTCAACATTGTCAAAAGCTTTCTCTAAGTCTACAAATGCTAGAAACGTAGGTTTGCCTTTCCTTAATCTAGCTTCTAAGATAAGTGGTAGGGTCAGTGTTGCCTCACGTGTTCCAATATTTCTACGGAATCCAAACTGATTTTCCCCGAGGTCGGCTTCTACGAGTTTTTCCGTTAGTATTCTGCATCCGTGATTTATTAAACTGATTCTCGGGTAATTTTCACATCTGTCGGCACCTACTTTCTTTGGGATTGGAATTATTATATTCTTCTTGAAGTGTGAGGGTATTTCGCTTGTTTCATACCTTTTGCTCACCAGATGGTAGAGTTTTGTCAGGACTGCCTCTCCCAAGACTTTCAGTAGTTCTAATGAAATATTGTCTACTCCCCGGGCCTTGTTTCGACTCAGGTCTTTCAGTGCTCTGTCAAACTCTTCACGCGGTATCCCATCTCTAATTTCATCTTCATCTACATCCTCTTCCATTTCCATGATATTGTCCTCAAGTACATCGCACTAGTATAGACCCTATATATACTCCTTCCACCTTTCTGCTTTCCCTTTCCTTTCTTAGAACTAGGTTTCCATCTGAGCTCTTGATATTCATACAAGTGGTTCTCTTTTCTCCAAAGGTCTCTTTTATTTTCCTGTAGGCAGTATTACCTATCTTACCACTAGTGAGATAAGCCTCTACATCCTTACATTTGTCCTCTAGCCATCCCTGTTTAGCCATTTTGCACTTCCTGTCGATATCATTTTTGAGACGTTTGTATTCCTTTTTGCCTGCTTCATTTACAGCATTTTCATATTTTCTCCTTTCATCAGTTAATTTCAATATTTCTTCTGTTACACAAGGATTTCTACCAGCCCTCGTCTTTTTACCTACTAGATCCTCTACTGCCTTCACTACGTCATCTCTCAAAGCTACCTATTTTTCCTCTACTGTATTTCTTTCCCCCATGCCTGTCAATTGTTCTCTTATGCTCTCCCTGAAACTCTGTACAACCTCTGGTTTAGTCAGTTTATCCAGGTCCCATCTCCTTAAATTCCCACCTTTTTGCAGTTTCTTCAGTTTTAATCTACAGTTCATAACCAATAGATTGTGGTCAGAGTCTACACCTGCCCCTGGAAGTGTCTTAAAATTTAAAACCTGGTTCCTAAATCTCTGTCTTACCATTATATAATCTCTCTGAAACCTGTCAGTATCTCCATGCTTCTTCCATGTATACAACCTTCTTTTATGATTCTTGAACCAAGTGTTAGCTATGATTAAGTTGTGCTCTGTGCAAAATTCTACGAGGCGGCTTCCTCTTTCATTTCTTCGCGCCAATCCGTATTCACCTCCTACGTTTCCTTCTCTCCCTTTTCCTACTACCGAATTCCAGTCACCCAAGACAATTAAATTTTCGTCTCCCTTCACTACCTGAGTAATTTCTTTTATTTCATCATACATTTCTTCAATTTCTTCGTCATCTGCAGATCTAGTTGGCATATAAACTTGTACTACCGTAGTAGGCGTGGGCTTCGTGTCTATCTTGGCCACAATCATGCGTTCACTATGCTGTTTGTAGTAGCTTACCCGCACTCCCATTTTTGTATTCATTATTAAACCGACTTCTGCATTACCCTATTTGATTTTGTATTTATAACCCTGTATTCGTCTGACCAAAAGTTTTGTTCCTCCTGCCAGCGAACTTCACTAATTCCTACTATATCTAACTTTAACCTATCCATTTACCTTTTTTAAATTTTCTAACCTACCTGCTCGATTAAGGGATCTGACATTGCACGCTCCGATCCGTAGAACGCCAGTTTTCTTTCTCCTGATAACCCCTCCGTTGTGATTGCATCTACGGCACTGCTATCTGTATCGTTGAGGCACGCAAGCCTCCCCACCAACGGCAAGGTCCATGGTTCTTGGTTTTGTAGAAACTACAAACGTTTATTATCTAATAAATATTATTGTTACTTTATTTAGAACGTGAAAATGGTCAAGCTTTGATTATTAAAATACGTTAAAATGTAAAATAATGTGGAATAAGTTGTTGCCAATTAGATGGACGGCTTCAGGAAAGGGAACTGCGTTAGCCAATTGAGCGAAGACGTTCGGCGCGCGGGAAAAGCGGTCGGAGACAGGCAGGGGACAGTTCTGGTCCAAACACCAAAGAGGACAGTTCGGCTGGAGACACCAAAGGTATAGTTCCGATTGAGACGCGAAAGCGGACAGTCGGTCTTTAGGCTGCTAGGAAGTGAAACGACTTTGAAAACGTAACGTTGTGTGGTATCGCGGGACTTGTGAATGATGGAACTGTGTCAGATGGGTATGCGCTCGAGTGCAATAGTAATTCTAAATACGGCCACTTCCACTATTAGTTTGGTTTCTGAATAAACATTATTCTGATAAAATCGCAACTGTGTGGCCTACATCATTTACGGGTCGTTAATTTATTTCCCGCTATTATTATTAGTGTTACTATATGGGCAGGGCAGAGTAGAAGTCTGTTCTGTTTTCTGACGATAACTGGTTCTGACTCAGTGCCAGTGATGGCCGCGTATTGGACAGAAGGAGGCCAGTTGAGGGCCTGTAACTAACTTGCCTGTATGCTAGACACATTGGATCTACACCAGGAACTATGGTCTCTGGTGCAATTTCGTATGACAGCAGAAACGATCTCGTGTTCATCCCATTCACCCTGATAGCAAAATGTGTGTGTCAGTCTAGTGATTTGATCTGTTGTACTACCATTCATGAAGAGCCTTAAAGAGGGTGTATTCCAAGAGGATAACGCTCTCTCAAGTACGGCTGTTGTAACGCAGCATGCTTTACAGAGTGTCGCCATGTCGCCTTTGCCTGCTCGATCATCAGATCTGTCTCCAGTCGAGTACATATAGGACATCATCGGAGGATAACTCCAGCGTCATCCACAAAGAGCTTTAACCTTTCCTGTACTGATCGATCAAGTGCAAGAGGTATGAAGTTCCATCCCACAAACTGACAACTGGCACCTGCAAAACCAATGCGTACTCATTTGCATGCTTCAGTTCAGCAGTCTTTTATTAATGTACCAGTATATCGCACTTGTAGTGGCTTATCTCGGGCTTATATTAACCTGTACTCTTGTAGTTGATACTCTTGTAGTTGACCTGTGTGGGGTTGGGCTCGCGTACCTTGATTTCTGGCATTATTGACTGGTGCTACTATTGGCAGCCCGAATAGATTGCCACTTTGTCGCTGATTATTTCTGGCAGAGCGTGTACTAGTGGAGGCCTTGAGCAGTGTTGGTGGGGCAGTAAGAGGGAGGCAGCGACTGACAGCAGTATGGAAGACATCATGAGCCGAGTTCCAGACTTAGTGTGTCAGTCGGCAATTATCTTTGTATATGGCAAGACTTCATGTAACTGGTGAATTGGAGGTACGACATTGAGCTGAGTACGGCGATCTTCTGTCTGCACTCGCTGCTTTTTCTGGCTTTGTTATTCCTTGCTGTGAGGAAATGGATGCTGCAAGCAGCATTGGATATTTCCAGGATTATCAAATGTCGGCCACATCGTGTGTTTATGGTCAGCATTTCTCACACCACGTTACGCCCGCTTCTATAGCCAGTAATTGGTGGGTTCCTAAAATATTTTTTTCAGCGTAACTATCTCTGCTAAGGATCTGTTACTTCAGATTATTTTTCCGATCAGTAGAATATTTGGCGGTATATGTAATTGTGCCTATATTGGGGATTTCTGTATACCACTGAGAGCTTCATTGTAGTGTATTTGTGTTGGCTATATGTAGTGTGAAATACTAAATTTAGTGGTCAACCTTGATGTTAGATTTTCCAATTGATATGGCTATTAGCTTTTTGGTGCCATAGTATTCTGGGAAAGTTTTTCGGCAACTTAGGTGTTTTCGAGGCTTTTGTATGTAATGTTTTATGTTATATTTTCTTTACTTTAACAAAAATTTCCTATATTTAATATATGTCTTAAAATTGTGTTGTAGATTTCTATGTTTAATTACCTTGGAAGGAAGCATTGCTTGTAAGATCTAATTATTTAGTAGCGCCTGATAGATGTAAATTTGTCATTTTCCTTACCTAACTGTTTGGTTCACGCAAGGTTCCTTGCCTTGTGGTTTGACTACAGTACCGTCAGATCTTATTCTCTTGGTATTTATTAACTTTTCCATTATCAAATTTTATGCAGATAAATAGTTTAAAAGAAATTACGTTTGCCACCACTGCACATTCCTGGTATTTTGTAAATTTGGTTAAAGATAAATGTCTGAAATTTGGTGGCATATTAAGAGGCTTCATGCTGACCGTTCCTCGAGAAAGGCCCATTAATATTTGCTTAACTTGTATGTTTGGTCTGTGTTTCACCCAAGTGTCGCTTGTTAGCAGCCCTACTTAGTCTTCTGAGCTGTACGGTACACACACAGTGGAGATAATAAGCTCTTTCCTACTTGTGCTTCACGGAAGCTGGTCGATGTCGCTACTCTCCACAAGCTGTACGTGCGACGCATGCTTTCATACACAGGGCCTACAAAGCGCGGTGCGCGTCCATGAAGCATCACAATCGACCTTCCTATTTGCGAACGAACACGTTTCTTGTAGGCGTTCTGGGTGTTGCGGTGACCAGAAGTAAGGACTGCGATGAATCGTGGTTCAGCACTATCGCAGGTAGCCATCATCAGCGAACATGGCGCCGAGCTGAGGAAGGGTCCCACTTCTTATTCTTGAGGAACTCCTGGCCTCATGGTGTGGGGAGCAGTCGCTTGTGACTTCATGTCACGGCTGGTACTGGCTGAGCGGCTCTGGCGGCACAAGGGTACCCCAGTGCATAGCCTCCCTCCTCATACATTACTTCTCATGAGTTAGTACAGTGTTGCCATTTTTCAACAGGGCGATGCTAGGCCACAAATGTTACGTGTCTATATTGTGACGCAGGAATTAATACGTGTGGAAAGCGGTTCTGCTATAGCTTTTTAAGTGAATGTAATTTATTTGACTAGTCCTATGCCCATAAGGTGGGTGGAAAACCACCCGCCCGCTCTATTTGCGTTAGTGTAGGAGTAGCTCGGATCTTAACCTTAAATAGCGTGTCTTTCTAGCGCGTTGGTCACAGTTTTAGAGAGGCCGCTGCTCCCTTGTACGTACTACCCTCTTTACGTACGGTCCTCTGGTGGTACTCCACCCGATCTTGTTAATACTGTTAATTTCTTGTTGTATTTCAGAGTACACCACAATTGTGCACAAAACTATTCACCACCCCAGAAGAGGATTTAGAGAAGTTGCAAAAGCAAATGGTGATGGATTCTTATCAGGATGAAGATAATTTTAATGATTCTTGTTCAGAAGCGTGGGCTGGCGTATTATCTGATGATGAGGTCATCGACGAGCAATTCGAACCTCAGCAGGGATTCCTTCGAGTAGAGCTACCCGAAGACGACGAAGAATCTAGATATCTTACGCTAGGTAAGGATTTAGAAACAATGTGTACCAACTCAACTCATGTCTAAATATGCCAAAACGTCTGCAAAATTTTTCTCAAAACACCTTCCATCGCGTAAGAGTACTGCTAAAGGCTTCGATAAATGAGGTAAAACCTTTTTCGCTGTTTGTGAATTGTGTAATTGATGTGGTGGTGAAACAGACATATCAGGAGATCGAACGAATAGCCAGGAGATTCAGTTCAGTCCAGTGGTATACCGCTCACATAAGCAAACCTGATTTGAAATCGCTTTGTGAGTTACTGTACAGGAGCTGATACTTGAAAAAAAAAACAGTTTAAATACCGAGGAAATGTTCTCAAAAACTGAAAAACCCTCGATTCTTTGATTTACAGTGTCTAAAAGCCAGTTTGAATTTCTTATCCATGCCCTCAGATTCAACGACAAGGAAACAGAAGATCAAAGGAAACAAAAGGACAAATATGCGGCCCCTCAAGAGTTTTGGACTCTTGGTACAGGTCAGTGTAAAGGCCAGTGCACGCCGTCTGAATACTTGACTCTAGTGGAACATTTCTTAGATTCAGAGGACAATGCTCGTTCAACATTTTTACGTCAGAAAACCTAAAAAATGCAGTTTGAAAACTGTTATATTATGCGATGCAAAATATTTTATCTTTTGGATGGCGTTCCTTACATTGCGAAGGAATCAAAGAAAAAAGAATCAGTAAGCCTCTTCATGCCAACAAAGTACTTCCTACGCTTTTATAAAATACACAAACAGAAATATCACGACAGAGAATTATAACGCGAATTAGACAAGTTGACTAACTTGAAACTTACATTAGTCGGCATGTTACGCAAAAATAAGCCGCTGTCAGTGGAAATGACCACCTCCGGAAACGTGCCATCTATATCATCTCATCCCGCTCCTTTTACATCAAAGAAATAAACAAATGTTATTTTTTCATCCGTGAATGATTCACCTGGAATAGACACACACTCGCGAAAAGCTGAACAAATCGAATTCTACAATATGGCAAAATGTGAAGTGGACGTTTTCGACCAACTGTTTCACGATAGGAGCATCACACGTAAAACTCGAAGATGGGCACTCCGGTATTTTTACGGAGTTCTGGATTCTGCTGGTGTGAACGCGTTTGTAGTTCCAAAATTGAACCGCTCTCATACACATGATCTCACAAGTAGGGAACGTGGAAGATTCCTTTAACGAATTTTCCTCCATTTAACACAACCACTTATGAAGGAAAGAGCCTATAATTCCTGTCTGCCAAGAGAACTTCGAGTTTCCATCAACAGTGTTCTCGATGTGACGTTCGCAATGGAAAGACGTATAATAATGACAGAAAAGGTTATTCCTTTCGTATAAAATGCGATAGATGGTAATGCAGTGAACGTAACAACGTGGCTTGTAGCAACCGGCTTGACATGTAGCAAAGTAATTATAATACTTTATTTTTTGCTAGTTTTTAATTTCATTTTATCTAGCCAAGTGGTGTGATAAAACGTCCTGTCTGTCTGTGATATGAGACTAGCAAAATAAAATACGTTAAGATGAATAATTTAGGGCATGTAATTACGTGTCACCTATTTCAATAAATGTGGATCAAACTACCAGCACAATCTGCTGAGCATAGAATGCCGGGAATAAATCAAATAGCAACGAAAATTTGAGTTTCACTAGGCACACTTCCTTCAGCTGGTACTCTTTCAGTTAAATACACCAGGCCCAGCTACAACCTCGTTGTGTTTCATCGCGTAATCAGTAGGTGGCGCAAGTAGGCCAACCCAGCTTCACTCGTATGCACTGCAGCCAGTACTTATCACAGCAAACACACAGTTCTCTATCGTGACCGCTACAGTGACCACCTCGTCGCTCCAGGCAACGCTGCGTTCCTCGGATTCACGAAGACCACCTCTGTCCACGGCTCCAGAAGGAACGATGTCCCACGTTGACACCAAAGCCTATCATCCTCGCCCGCCCGTCCGCCACACGTTTCTTGCTTCGTCCCCACAGCAGGTGGTCCTCGCCCTCCAATCTGCCAGTAGTATTGTGGTATCAACGTTTGATACCACACTTGTTAAGGGTTGCAGATGTCGAGCGCGGTCCGTAGTAGATATCGCTGGACTCGCGAGTCGCGACTAGCACCGCTCCGCGGCTTGTGACAAGTATCAAAAATGGTTCAAATGGCTCTGAGCACTATGGGACTCAACTGCTGAGGTCATTAGTCCCCTAGAACTAGTTAAACCTAACTAACCTAAGGACATCACAAACATCCATGCCCGAGGCAGGATTCGAACCTGCGACCGTAGCGGTCTTGCGGTTCCAGACTGCAGCGCCTTTAACCGCACGGCCACTTCGGCCGGCTGTGACAAGTATCGAGCGAGCTCTCGTCCAATCTTGCTCGGAACGACAACTAGGAATGTAGCACAGCCTTCGGCTAGTAGGAAGCAACCTCTAACAAGGCGCTTAGTCAAGTATGGCATAAGTGATGCTTCTCTAGATGTTAGTTTGTATTTATATGTATGCAGCATATGAAGAAGCCAGTAACACAAGTTAAGTACAATATACTGGGTGATCAAAAAGTCAGTATAAATTTCAAATCTGAACAAATCTCGGAATAATGTAGATAGAGAGGTACAAATTGACACACATGCTTGGAATGACATGGGGGTTTATTAGAACCAAAATAGTACAAAAGTTCAAAAAATTTCCGACAGATGGCGCTTCATCTGATCAGAATAGCAATAATTAGCATAACAAAGTAAGACAAAGCTAAGATGATGTTCTTTACAGGAAATGCTCAATATGTCCACCATCATTCTCCAACAATAGCTGTAGTCGAGGAATAATGTTGTGAACAGCACTGTAAAGCATGTCCAGAGTTATGGTGAGGCATTGGCGTCGGATGTTGTCGTTCAGCATACCTAGAGATTTCGGTCGATCACGGTACACTCGCGACTTCAGGTAACCCCAAACCCAATAATCGCACGGACTGAGGTCTGAGGACCTGGGAGGCCAAGCATAACGAAAGTGGCGATCATCACCAAACGACGCACGCAAGAGATCTTTCACGCGTCTAGAAATATGGGGTGGAGCGCCATCCTGCATAAACATCGTACGTTCCAGCAGATGTTTATCAGCCAGGCTGGGGATGATGCGATTCTGTAACATATTGGCGTACCTCTCACCCGTCGCGGTAGCAGTTACAAAACCAGAATCACGCATTTCCTCGAAGAAAAAAGACCCGATAACGGCAAATGTCCTAAACCCAACCCATAGCGTGACTTTCTCGTCGTGCAATGGAGTTTCCACGACAGTTCTAGTATTATCGGTAGCCCAAATTCTGCAGTTGTGGGCGTTGACAGACCCTCAGAGCGCGAAATGAGCTTCGTCGGTCCACAACACGTTACTCAACCAATCGTCATCTTCCGCCATCTTTTGAAACGCCCACACCGCAAATGCCCTCCACTTCACTAAATCGCCAGGTAACAGTTCATGATGCCGATGGATTTTGTACGGATAGCATCGGAGGGTATGCCTAACTGCCAACCAAACAGTAGTGTATGGAATGCCGGTGCGACGTGCGACTGCACGAGCGCTGACTTCCCCGCGCATAGACGAACCTGCTACAGTCTCCATTTCTTCCTGAACTGTCTCAGCAGCATTATGCCTTGTGCTCGGTCGGCCATTACGGGGTCTATCGTCTAAACAACCCGTGGCTTCGAACTTCGAAATCATTCTCGCCACAGCTGCATTTGTCATCGGGCCTTTACCCGTTCGAATCCCCTTTCTATGGCGATAGGATCGTAACACTGAACTAGCACATTTCCCATTCTGATAATACAGCTTCGCTAAAAGCGCCTTTTCAGGTAACGTCAACATGCTGCGACTCTTGGCGCATCTGATTCTCTCTCTCATTACTGACGTTTTGCTGTCCGGCGCCATCTGTCGGACATTTTGTGTACTTTGTTTTTTTTTTGTTCTAGTAAAACCCCATCTCTTGCCAAGCATGTGTGTCAATTTGTACCTCTCTATCTACATTATTCCATGGTTTATTAAGTTTTCAAATTTATACTGACTTTTTGATCACCCGGTAAATTATTTTTTACCAACGTCTACTAAATATTTCAGTAGTTGCAGATACCGACTGTGCAGCCGGCTCCTTACCGACTTTATGCCAGACCTGCTATATATATTTCTATTTAGCAATGGCCACATGTCCTCATAACAACACCTCACTCATCTCCTTTCCGACCAGCTTAATATTCGTCGCTCCGCAAGCTTCCTCTCCCTGGACCTCGAACGAGCTTATGACCGCGTATGGCATTCCGGTCTCCTCTTCAAGCTCCAAACCTTCGCCCTTCCCATTAACTACGTCCGTCTGATCGGCTCCTTCTCTCCCACCGTCCTTCCTACGTCACCATCCATAAAACCGACTCCTACACCTTTTTCCCCTCCGCCAGTTTGCCCCAAGGCTCCGTCCTCTCCCACCTTCTGTACCTTTTGTATATGGCGGACATGCCGCCGCTGTCACCCCCCGCCCACCTCCTTCAGTTTGCCGATGACACCGCCTTCCTTGCCCCTGCTCCCGCCCTGCAGTGCTCCCAAAACCTTCTGAAATCCCACCTTGACCGGTTCACCGCTTGGTGCAACCAGTGGTTGCTCAAAGTCAATCCCTCCAAAACCCAGGCGATCATTGTAGGCAAAACCACCCCTTCCTTCCGCCTCCTTGATTTCTATCTCACCATCTATGGCCGTCTTATCGCCATCACTCCCACCCTTAAGTACCTTGGCGTCACCCTCGACCGTCGCCTCTCCTGGACTCCCCATCTCCGGACAATCCAAGCCAAGGCAAGCTCCCGCCTCCGTCTCCTCAAACTCCTTTCCTGCCGTACGTGGGGTCTGGACCCCTCCAGCATCCTCCACACCTATAAATCCCTCATCCGCCCTATCCTTTGTTACGCCCATCCGGCCTAGATCTCCGCCCCCCCCCCCCTACCTTTTACAAATCCCTCCAAATCCTTGAACGCCATGCTCTCCGCCTCGCCTATCACATCCGTCTCCCCTCCCCCACATGGATCCTGTATGATCTCATCCCCCTCCCCCACCTCCTCCTCTTCCTTGGATCCTGTACACCTCCCACAAACTCGATCCTCCTCATCCGCTTGTCTCCCCAATCCTCTCCCACCCGCGCCCGCTGCCGCGCCTGTATTCCCACGTCCCACCCGGTCTCCATCTCTCCACCCTCCTTACCAAGGTGGCTTCCGCCAGCTCCCCCTCCCTGATGATGTCCTATTCCATCTACCCCTCCTATCAACTTTGATCCTCCCCCCCACTTCCTGTGTCCTTTCCTTTAGGCACCCTCCCTCTCTTCTCTTCCCTTCCCTACTCTTTCCTTTTCCTCCGTCCCCTCCCTCCTCCCTCTTCCCCCGGGCTTCCCGTACCCCTTCCTCCCTTCCCCCTATCTCCCCTGCCCTTGACATCTGCTTTCCCCTCTCCCTCTCCCATCCCCCCTCCTCGTCTCTTGGCAGGTCCCCGGACGCGTACACGGTTAGTGAACATTCGCGCGCCGGAGATCAACGCCTCGTGTCCTGTGTGTCGTCGTTTTGTGCTTCAGTGGATCAGTGTTATTCGTATTTGTGCACCTACGTTCACATGTGACAATACTCGTCTCTGTCCAAGTGTCTGAACAAATTTTATCTTGGACTCTACGCCCGTGAACGGCTCCATGTATTTTAAAAAGTGTTTGTCTCCGTTTCTATGTCCACCATGTTTTTTTTTTTTTCTCTCGATGTCTTCGTTTGTATCTTGTGTGTTCTCTCAGGCCAGAGAGCGGTGTAGCATGCTGCTGCTGACCTGCCTGTTAACAGGTTTGGAAATAATAATAATTTAAAAAATCCTCATAACAACTGAAGACGAGAATCATAACAACTGGCGACGAGGTTAAAGGTACAGATATTTTGGACAGCAGAGTAGCGAAAGCAGAGCTGATTCAACAATACATCGGAGAAGAGACATTTCTTTATATGTGTTTATAGACTCTCTACCCGGCTGCGCCACTCATCCTCTCCGAATTGTATGAATGACGTGTGCACGAAATTGT
Organism: Schistocerca piceifrons; assembly: GCF_021461385.2. Taxonomy (NCBI): domain Eukaryota; kingdom Metazoa; phylum Arthropoda; class Insecta; order Orthoptera; family Acrididae; genus Schistocerca; species Schistocerca piceifrons. The sequence continues at coordinate 673,952,813 of NC_060140.1, read as the reverse complement.
TTCCTACTCCCGATTGTGATTCTTTGATTTATTTGTGATGGCAAATCCGGAGGACCACAATGTACTGGCAGAACTCTTACGACTGCAGAATCGGCAGTCCACCGCACTACTGCACGGCCTGGGACAGCTCGTCCAGGGACAACAACAAGCTGTGCCACACGTGCCGGCTGCACAGGAGCCGACCGTACAGCGAGTCACAGCACCTCCGTCTCGCGCCTTCGACGCCAGCGTAGAAAGCTGGCAGGAGTGGCAGGCGCAGTTTTCACACCATCTGGCTGCATACAAAGTCCAAGGTAACACGAGGCTGCATACGCTTGTACACTAATGGCCATTAAAATTGCTACTCCAAGAAGAAATGCAGATGATAAACGGGTATTCACTGGACAAACATATTATACTAGAACTGACATGAGATTATATTTTCACGCAATTCGGGTGCATAGGTCCTGAGACATCAATACCCAGAACAACTACCTCTGGCCGTAATAACGGCCTTGATACGCCTGGGCATTGACTCAAACAGAGCTTGGATGGCGTGTACAGGTACAGCTGTCCATGCAGCTTCAACACCATACCACAGATCATCAAGAGTAGTGACTGGCGTATTGTGACGAGCCAGTTGCTCGGCCACCATTGACGAGACGTTTTCAATTGGTGAGAGATCTGGAGAATGTGCTGGCCAGGGCAGCAGACGAACATTTTCTGTATCCAGAAATGCCCGTACAGGACCTGCAACATGCGGTCGTGCATTATGCTGCTGAAATGTAGAGTATCGTAGGGATCGAATGAAGGGTAGAGCCACGGGCCGTAACACATCTTAAATGTAACGTCCACTGTTCAAAGAGCCGTCAATGCGAACAAGAGATGACCGAGACGTGTAATCAATGGCACACCATACCATCACGCCGGGTGATACGCCAGTATGGCGATGACGAATACACGCTTCCAATGTGCGTTCACCGCGATATCGCCAAACACGGATGCGACCATTATGATGCTGTAAACAGAACCTGGATTCATCCGAAAAAATGACGCTTTGCCATTCGTGCACCCAGGTTCGTCGTTGAGTACACCATCGCAGGCGCTCCTGTCTGTGACGCAGCGTCAAGGGTAATCGCAACCATGGTCTCTGAGCTGATAGTCCATGCTGCTGCAAACGTCGTCGAAGTGTTCTTGCAGATGGTTGTTGTCTTGCAAACGTCTCCATCTGTTGACTCAGGGATCGAGACGTGGCTGCACGATCCGTTACAGCCATGCGAATAAGATGCCTATCATCTTGACTGATTGTGATATGAAGCCGTTGGGATCCAGCACGGCGTTCCGTATTACCCTCCTGAACCCACCGATTCCATATTCTACTAACAGTCATTGGATCTCGACCAACGCGAGCAGCAATGTCGCGATACGGTAGACCGCACTCGCGATAGGCTACAATCCGACCTTTATCAAAGTCGGAAACGTGATGGTACGCATTTCTTCTCCTTACACGAGGCATCACAACAACGTTTCACCAGGCAACGCCGGTCAACTGCTGTTTGTGTATGAGAAATCGGTTGGAAACTTTCCTCATGTCAGAACGTTGTAGGTGTCGCCACCGGCGCCAACCTTGTGTGAATGCTGTGAAAAGCTAATCATTTGCACATCACAGCATCTTCTTCCTGTTGCTTAAATTTCGCGCCTGTAGCACGTCATCTTCGTGGTGTAGCAATCTTAATGACCAGTAGTGTACCTTGTGTTGGCGTGGCCTCGTACCGCATTCTCCTCAAACTATTCCCGAGAAGTTCGCCAGAACAGCATAGTTACGAAGAACTTGTTAAAGCATTGACTGATGCTTACAGAGAGAATATAAACATTGTGGCAAAAAGGTACGCATTTTTCCGCACAAAACGCGCACCTCAGCATAATTACCGTGAGTGACTCGCAACTTTTCAAGGCGTCATTCGCGACTGTGATTTTTCATGTTCTTGTGGAATATCATATTCTGACATCATGGCACGGGACGCTATTGCGCAAAACGTGTCAGACACACGCATTAGAGAACAAATTCTTAAATTATCCAGTCCCACTTTAGAACAAGTGTTGGACATTTTGGACTGACAGGACACTTTGGCCTTTGCTGCAAAATCTTTCGAATCGCCTCCCGCTATCTGTCAGGTTAGCAGGCCAGCTGCGCGCCATCACATATCCATGCCGCTGTGCCGGCTCGGCGCACGCCGGCCCAATTCACTTGCAGGAAACGGACACCTGTTAAGCGCCGGCCGCAGCCACCCGCGTTGCGATCATGCCCACAGTGTAATTCCAAGCACTCGCGCCAGAATTTCCCATTGTGCAAGGCCATGTGTCATCTTTGCAAAAAAGCGGGACATGTCCAGGCAGTGAGCTTAAAAAGACAGAACTCTGAAAAACAATATCACGTTTCCGGAAAAAGTAGCTTCCACCGGAACGGTTCCCGTAACACAACTTCCTATCACAACGAGCCACATGCAATGGAAATAAAGGTTGTATATTCGCCTCCAGTACCTGTGACTTTGCCCGATTGTGACAATTTTGCCCGTGATGCCAGTGCACGCCTACAGAAGAAGACCCACCATGCCCGATCTGCCCGTCCACGTTTGTCAGTGAACATTGCTTCTCAGAATGACATTTTTCGCCGACGGCAGAACAAACTTTTTGTCGACTTGCACATCCAGAATCATACGATTCCTTTTCATCTGGACACTGTAGTGTCTGTTTCACTAATGAATCGTAAAAATTACGACTTACTTGGTTCACCTCCATTGCGAAACGTCAATGTTACGTTAGCTACCTACAGCGGTCAAAGTGTCCCGGTTTTAGGACTGTGCAGTTTGCCAGCGACATACCGTGAACAAACTCAGGTGGTTTCTTTCCATGTATTGTGTTCACCATCATCTGTAAAAATTTTTGGTCTCGATTTATTTGATGTATTCTCCTTAAACGTGCGCGATGACGTACTAGCCGTCACTAAAAGTGTTCCCACAAACAATGTTTCAGAACTACGTCAAGAGTTTGCTGACATTTTTGCGCCAGGTTTAGGCTGCGCAAACAATTTTCAGGCGCATATTGAATTGAAGGACAATGCACAGCCTAAATTTTTCCGCGCTCGCACAGTGCCTCACGCGCTTCGAGACGAAGTTGCTAACACATAGCATGAACTGGAGGATCAATGGATGATTGAAACGGCGACAGCACCACTATGGGCATCACCGTTGGTTATTTTAAGGAAAACCATCAGGCAAATTGCGACTTTTCGTGGATTTTAAAGCCACCGTCGATACTTAACTTGTTGTTGTAACATTTCCTTTGCCACATACAGAAGACTTGTTTGACAAATTGTGTAAATTATACAAATAACACCCAGCAACGAATTTCCAAAACGTAAACGCTTCATCCGATTTCGTCGATCGATGTGTCTTTAGAAAGCTATTACAGTAATTGGTATAAATTTCAGGCAAGTAACTTGATTAGTACATCAGCTATTGGAGGTCAAAGCGGCCGATTACCATCGATCGCGTCAGGGTATAAGTGCTCCACAGTTACACGAAAAAACGGTAGCAGCATGCTTATAAATATATTTATTCGTCTATGTCTTTCTTTATATCCGATATACACAATTCAAGAAGAAATTGGTTAAATATTTACTTCGTTTTAGAAAGCACAGAGACATTAGGTTACTGGCCTACCTTTCGTCCTATTCCTTTGATATATTTTTATTTAATTTCTTTAACCCCCCCCCCCCCCCATCAACCATGGACCTTGCCGTTGGTGGGGAGGCTTGCGTGCCTCATCGATACAAATGGCCGTACCGTTGGTGCAACCACAACGGAGGGGTATCTGTTGAGAGGCCACACAAACGTGTGGTTCCTGAAGAGGGGCAGCACCCTTTTCAGTAGTTGCAGGGGCAACAGTCTGGATGATTGACTGATCTGGCCTTGTAACACTAACCAAAACGGCCTTGCTGTGCTGGTACTGCGAACGGCTGAAAGCAAGGGGAAACTGCAGCCGTAATTTTTCCCGAGGGCATGCAGCTTTACTGTATGGTTAAATGATGATGGCATCCTTTTGGGTGCAATATTCCGGAGGTAAGATAGTCCCCCATTCGGATCTCCGGGTGGGGACTACTCAAGAGGACGTCGTTATCAGGAGAAAGAAAACTGGCGTTCTGCGGATCGGAGCGTAGAATGTCAGATCCCTTAATCGGGCACGTAGGTTAGAAAACTTAAAAAGGGAAATGGATAGGTTAAAGTTACATAGAGTGGGAATTAGTGAAGTTCGATGGCAGGAGGAACAAGACTTCTGGTCTGGTGAATACAGGGTTATAAATACAAAATCAAATAGGGGTAATGCAGGAGTAGGTTTAATAATGAATAAAAAAAATAGGGGTGCGGGTAAGCTACTACAAACAGCATAGTCAACGCATTATTGTGGTCAAGATAGACATGAAGCCAACATCTACTACAGTAGTACAGGTTTATATGCCAACTAGCCCTGCAGATGATGAAGAAATTGATGAAGATGAAATGAAGATGAAGAGGAAATGGGAGATACGATACTGCGTGAAGAGTTTGACAGAGCACTGAAAGACCCGAGTCGAAACAAATCCCAGGGAGTATACAACATTCCATTAGAACTACTGACGGCCTTGGGAGAGGCAGTCCTGACAAACCTCTATCATCTGGTGAGCAAGATGTATGAGACTGGTGAAATACCCTCAGGCTTCAAGAAGAATATAATAATTCCAATCCCAATGAAAGCAGGTGTTAACAGATGTGAAAATTACCGAACTATCAGTTTAATAAGCCACAGCTGCAAAATACTAACTCGAATTCTTTACAGACGAATGGAAAAACTAGTAGAAGCCGACCTTTTGGAAGATCAGTTTGGATTCCGTAGAAATATTGGAACACGTGAGGCAATACTGACCTCACGACTTACCTTAGAAGAAAGATCAAGGAAAGGCAAACCTACGTTTCTAGCATGTGTAGACTTAGAGAAAGCTTTTGACAATGTTGACTGGAATACTCTCTTTCAAATTCTAAAGGTGGCAGGGGTAAAATACAGGGAGCGAAACGCTATTTACAATTTGTACAGAAACCAGATGGCAGTTATAAGAGTCGAGGGGCATTAAAGGGAAGCGGTGGTTGGGAAAGGAGTGAGACAGGGTTGTAGCCTCTCCCCGATGTTATTCAAACTGTATATTGAGCAAGCAGTAAAGGAAACAAAAGAAAAATTCGGAATAGGTATAAAAATCCATAGAGAAGAAATAAAAACTTTGAGGTTCGCCGCTGTCATTGTAATTCTGTCAGAGACAGCAAAGGACCTATAGGAGCACTTGAACGGAATGGACAGTGTCTTGAAAGGAGGAAATAAGATGAACATCAACAAAAGCAAAACGAGGATAATGGAATGTAGTCGAATTAAGTCGGGTGATGCTGAGGGTATTAGATTAGGAAATGAGACACTTAAAGTAGTAAAGGAGTCTTGCTATTTGGGGAGCAAAATAACTGATAGTGGTCGAAGGAGAGACGATATAAAATGTAGACTGGCAATGGCAAGGAAAGCGTTTCTGAAGAAGAGAAACTTGTTAACATGGAGTATAGATTTAAGTGTCAGGAAGTCGTTTCTGAAAGTATTGTATGGAGTGTTGCCATGCATGGAAGTGAAACCTGGACGATAAATAGTTTAAACAAGAAGAGAATAGAAGCTTTAGAAATGTGATGCTACAGAAGAATGCTGAAGATTAGATGGGTAGATCACATAACCAATGAGGAGGTATTGAATAGAATTGGGGAGAAGAGGAGTTTGTGGCACAACTTGACAAGAAGAAGGGACCGGTTGGTAGGACATGTTCTGAGGCATCAAGGGATCACAAATTTAGCATTGGAGGGCAGCGTGGAAGGTAAAAATCGTAGAGGGAGACCAAGAGATGAATACACTAAGCAGATTCAGAAGGATGTAGTTTGCAGTAAGTACTGGGAGATGAAGAAGCTTCCACGGGATAGAGTAGCATGGAGAGCTGCATCATACCAGTCTTAGGACTGAAGACCACAACAACAACAACAATTTGTTTATGTATCTAATAATGTTTGTTAGAGCGCGTTTTGGTCCAGCCGTAGGAATATTTGTTTAATTTCAAGTTATTTGGATGTAAATCCAGTATTTCGAATATTTCAATATGTTTGTGAGTGCACATTGGCCTGGAGACATGGAGGGAGCGCTCAAGCCAATCACATCGCTCGTTACTAAGAGGGACGTATGGAGGTTGAGGAGGAGCATGCGTTTCCGGAGAGGACACGAGGCAGTTCGGGGGCAGTGCTGGAGTACAGCACAGGACACGCGGAGTCAGCGGAAAGGCTTGGACAGTGGAGCAGGTTGCGCGTGGTCGCGGAGGATATAAATATTTCGGAGTGCTCTTGTGTGATTTCCGTGGCTTCCGCAGTGAAGTCGTAGTATGTGTTAAGAAGTGAATATCTCGCGAGCTATGTATTACAGTATTTGAGAGTTGTAGCATAGCGTTTTAGAACCTGAATAGTGTAAATTCGCGTAGTCGTCAGTCAACTGCTTGTTTTGAACGGCTTGTGAGATAAAAGAGAGGAAAAAATTGTTAGTACGGACTCAGGGGGAATTGGCCACCTTCCGTAAACAGCTGGAAGCTATGTTGGCCGTGGTCGACAGGCTCCAGGCTGTTGCCCAAGGCCGCGGTGACATTGGGACACCCGAGGTGAGCGCTTTGGCGCCTCTGGATCCTGTAGCATCGCCTGGGATCTCTGATGCCACTGCTCCCTCGGATTCGGACGTGCCTGCCGGTCGACACTTGCCTGACGGTGATTGGCGAACCGTGGCGGGGTCGCGAATCCCTGGGCAGAAAGCGACAGTTGGTGCTGGCCACAAGGCTGTACCCTTACGCCTCCGTAACCGGTTTGAGGTACTGCCCACTGCTGAAAGTACTTCTGAGCCAGCAAGGGCGGCCTCGCCTGTTCCGGCAGTGGCCGGTCTTCCTGAGAGGTACGAACAAGCGCAGAGGGTGGGATTGCTTGTCATTGGGAGCTCCAATATTAGGCGGGTGATGGAGCTTCTTAGGGACATGACAGCTAAGGACGGGAAGAAAGCCAATGTGCACTCCGTATGCATACCGGAGGGAGTCATCCAAGATGTGGATGGGGCCCTTCCGGATACCACGAAGGATACAGGGTGCAGCCAACTGCAGGTGGTGGATCATGTCGGCACTAGTGACGTGTGTCGCTATGAATCGGAAGAGATTCTCTCAGGGTTCCGGCGGTTTTCTTAGTTGGTGAAGACAGCCCGGCGGAGGTTCGAGTCCTCCCTCGGGCATGGGTGTGTGTGTTTGTCCTTAGGATAATTTAATTTAAGTAGCGTGTAAGCTTAGTGACTGACGACCTTAGCAGTTAAGTCCCATAAGATTTCACACACATTTGAACATTTTTTGCAGCATCATCGACAGGACCGATTGCCGAGTGGAGGGTCTGAATCAGAGGCTCAGACGGTTTGTGCGACCGTGTAAGCTGCAGATTCCTAAACTTGCGCCGTAGGGTGGTTGGGTTTCGGGTTCCGCTCAATAGGTCAGGTGTTCACTACACACAGGAGGCGGCTACACGGGTAGCAGGGGCTGTGTGGCGTGGACTGGGCAGTTTTTTAGGTTAGACAGTCTCGGGAAAGATCAAAAAGGGCTCCAGTCTCAAAGGGTACAGGACAAAGAAACGAGGAGAACCGACCAAGCAACACTCGGTATTGTAGTTGTAAATTGTCGTAGCTGTGTAGGAAAAGTGCCAGATCTTCAAGCGGTGATTGAAAGCACTGATGCTGAAATCGTTATAGGAACAGAAAGCTGGTTAAAGCCGGAGTTAAATTCTGCCGAAATTTTTACAGAGGCGCAAACCGTGTTCAGAAAGGATAGATTAAATAAAGAAGGTGGTGTTGTGTTTGTGTCTGTTCGTAGTAGTTTATCTTGTAGTGAATTTGAAATAGAAAGTTCCTGCGAATTACTATGGGTAGAGGTTATACTCAACAGCCGTACCAAATTAATAATTGGCTCCTTCTACCGACCCCCAGACTCAGGTAATATAATAGCTAAACGGTTCAAAGAAAACTTGAACCTCATTATAAATAAGCACCCCACTCATACAGCTATAATTGGTGAAGACTTCAATCTACCCTCGATTTGTTGGCGAAAAGACATGTTCAAAGCCGGTGGTGGACAGAAAACATCTTCCGAAATTGTACTAAATGCTTTCTCTGAGAATTACTTTGAACAATTAGTTCATGAACCCACACCAATTGTAAATGGTTGTGAAAACACACTTGACCTCTTAGCCACAAATAATCTTGATTTAATAGAGAGCGTCATGACGGATACAGGGATTAGTGAACACAAGGTCATTGTAGCGAGGCTCAAAATCATATCAACCAAAACCACTAAAAATAAATGCAAAATATATGTATTTAAAACAACAGAAAAAATTCACTTGATGCCTTCCTAAGAGAGAGTCTCCATTCCTTCCAAGCTAATTATGTAAGTGTAGACCATGTGTTGTTGTTGTGGTCTTCAGTCCTGAGACTGGTTTGATGCAGCTCTCCATGCTACTCTATCCTGTGCAAGCTTCTTCATCTCCCAGTACCTACTGCAGCCTACATCCTTCTGAATCTGCTTAGTGTATTATATGGCTCAAATTCATAGATACAATCTCGACAGCAATAGATAGGTTCATACCGCATAATTTAATAAAAGACGGGACTGATCCACCATGGTACACAAAACACGTCAGAACATTGTTGCAGAAGCAACAAAAAAAAACATGCCAAATTCAGAAGAACGGAAAATCCCTAAGACTGGCTAAGTCTCACGGAAGCTCGAAATTTAGTGCTGACGTCAATACGAGATGCTTTTAATAGTTTCTACAATGAAACATAGTCTCAAAATATGGTAGAAAACCCAAAGAGTTTCTGGTCCTATCTAAAGTACACCAGCGGAAAAAAAAGGCAGTCAATTCCGTCACTGCGCGATAGCGATGGAAATGTTACCGATGATGGTGCCTCTAAAGCAGAGTTACTAAATACAGTTTTCCGTAATTCATTCACGAAAGAAGATGAAGTAAATATTCCAGAATTCGAAACCAGAACAGCTGTTAGCATGAGTGACATAAAAGTAGATATCTTAGGTGTTGCGAAGCAACTCAAATCACTTAAGAAAGGCAAGTCTTTCGGTCCAGATGGTATACCAGTCAGGTTCCTTTCAGAGGATGCAGACACAATAGCACATTTCTTAGCAATCCTCACTTGAGGAAAGGTTTGTTCCTAAAGACTGGAAAGTAGCACAGGTCACACCAATATTCAAGAAAGGAAATAGGAGTAACCCATTGAATTACAGACCTATATCACTGACCTCAATTTGCACAAGGATTTGGGAGCATATACTGTACTCGAACATTATGAATCACCGTGAAGAAAATGACTTACTGATACATAACCAACATGGATTCTGAAAATATCGTACTTGTGCAACACAGCTAGCTCTTTATTCCCGTGAAGTAGTGAGTGCTGTCGACAAGGGATCTCAGATCGATTCCATATTCCTCGATTTCCGGAAGGCTTTTGATACCGTTCCTCAAAAGCGACTATTAATCAAATTGTGTGCATATGGAGTATCGTCTCAGTTGTGTGTCTGGATTCGTGATTTCCTGTCAGAGAGGTCACAGTTCGTAGTGATACACGGTAAATCATCGAGTAGAACAGAAGTGATATCTGGCGTTCCGCGAGCTAGTGTCATAGACCCTCTGCTGTTCCTGATGACAAATGATCTAGGTGACAATCTGAGCAGCCCCCTTGGATTTTTTGCAGATGATGCTGTAATTTACCGTCTAGTAAAATCATCAGACGATCAATTCCAATTTCAAAATGATCTAGAGAAAATTTCTGTATGGTGCGAAAAGTGGCAATTGACACTAAATAAAGAAAAGTGCGTGGTCATCCACATGGGTACTAAAAGAAATCCGATAAATTTAGGGTATACGATAAATCGCACAAATCTAAGAGCTGTCAATTCGACTAAAAACCTAAGAATTACATTTACGAGCAACTTAAATTGGAAAGACCACATAGATAATATTGTGGGGAAGGCGAAACGAAGACTGCATTTTGTTGGCGGAACACTTAGAAGATGCGACAAACCCACTAAAGAGACAGCCTACATTACACTTGTCCGTCCTCTGCTGGAATATTGCAACGCGGTGTAGGATCCTTACCAGGTAGGATTGACGGAGGACATCGAAAAAGTGCAAAGAAGGGCTGCCCGTTTCATGTTATCGCGCAATAGGGGTGAGAGTGGAACTGATATGATACGCGAGTTGGGGTGGCAGTCACTGAAACAACGGTTTTCTTTGCGGCGAGATCTATTTACGAAATTTCAATCACCAACTTTCTCTTCCGAATGCGAAAATATTTTGTTGACACCCACCTACGTAGGAAGAAATTATCATTATAATAAAATAAGAGAAATCAGAGCTCGAACGGAAAGATTTAGGTGTTACTTTTCCCACGCGCCGTTCGAGAGTGGAAAGATAGAGAAGTAGTATGAAAATGGTTCGATGAACCGTCTGCCAGGGACTTAAGTGTCAATTGCAGAGTAACCATATCACATTCTCAAAAGTACTTCTACTATCGCACTCATCATTTAAAGTCGTTAAGATAGTACCTGCAGATTTTATTTCATTGCAATCTTTCATTTATAAATTTATATGTTACACTCGTAATTCGTAATTTCCGAGTGATAGAAACCTTCGACCATTCGATTCATGTGTGTACTCTTACCTTACACTGTAGACTCAGCAGCATTTGTCCTGTAATACGGCAACTACGTATCCCAGCCCCTAGACAACGAAACAAGCCAAAACCTTTAATATTTCAACTCTGCGTCGGAGAGTACGTAGTTGAGGCCCAACATCATTAGATTTCATTCATTTTTATTAAAAAGCCCTCAGTTGTGGGCTCTTCCGGGATTTGTGCCCTGCAAAGTGGTAATTCCACTGCTCTATGTTATTCAGCATACTAAGCGAAGTGTAAAAACCTTTGCAGAAGCCGGCCGCGGTGGTCTCGCGGTTCTAGGCGCTCAGTCCGGAGCCGTGCGACTGCTACGGTCGCAGGTTCGAATCCTGCCTCGGGCATGGATGTGTGTGATGTCCTTAGGTTAGTTAGGTTTAAGTAGTTCTAAGTTCTAGGGGACTGATGACCACAGATGTTAAGTCCCATAGCGCTCAGAGCCATTTGAACCACTTGAACCTTTGCAAAACAAGTAGAGATTTCTGTAGAATGAACCTCTGACAGTGTTATATCGGATTTTTTTTCGCAAGTAGGTTTCTGGACATAGTGAAGTTACGCAGTAATTCTCACAACCAACACATGCTATCGATAGAGCTCCTAATCTATCACGTTTAATACTATTTGCGTGGGGCCTCAGAGTCTAAATAAGTTGAGTGCAGGGAACAGTAGCGGTTAGCGCGTTTAACGGACAGCGGTTTCAGGGACGGTTCGAATACGCGGTAACTAGCGGCAGCTACAATTACACCAGGCTACTTCTCCAGTGGCAGATGCAGTCCAGCGGCAGTACGACGGGACTGTCTCCGAGTACTCCAGGGCAGTCATCAGTGTCGTCTTCCACTACAAACGGGCGCATCACCATGGCAGAGGGAACCATCTTAGATCAGATAAGTGCCTGCACAAATATTGAAACAATGTGTGACTCTGAAGTTCAAGCTCCACTTATAGATCTCGCGAATATAGAACAGTCACCTAGTGTGTGTAATTCTGAAAACGGAAGTGAGCCGGTTAGTCCGAAATCGGAGCGTGAAAGTGTAACTAGTAGGAATTCAGGCAAGGGAAATGAATGTGGGGGAAATATGGTGTCTCAGCTAATGCAAATGATCCAAGGAATGGCAAATAATATTAGTGCAGTTCGAACAAATACGGGTACATTACGAACAGGTATGGGCACATTGCAAACAGTTACGGATACACTTCGGACTGATATGGGTCCAATGCGAACTAAAATAGGTTCCGCTGTGAAAGAGGAAGTTGAAAGAATTATGGGTTACCTTGAAAAAGCAACTGAAGACAAATTAAAAATGTGTCAGAGTGGACATGGGGAAAATTACAGACGAAGTTGTAATAGTAAAATCTAAAATCGAATCAGTGGAAAGAGATCTTGGGGAAAAAATGGATAAGATACAAAAGGAGCGACTGTATAAAAGCGCAAGATGCTCGTAAAAGCGATGTAAGCTATTAGTGACACTGCCAATCGTATAGGTGAGGGGGAGAAAGAAGTGGGCAAAACTGAAGATAAAATAGAGTCCAGTATCACTAGGAAAATGAATTTAAAAAACAAATGCAACAGATAAAAAGTGATTTAAATTCGTTAGCCTCCCAACAGGCCACGCCAGTTACAAATATCCCTCGGGCAAATACCGGATCTGTGAAATGTTACACAGATGACGAAAGATATCACCCAGTAAATTTCTTGGCCGCATGTAGGGGCGCTTTTTTTCACGGCATGTCGGACGAAGCGAAAATACGTACGTTGAACGGCATTTGGAGGGATACTCACAGTCTTGGGCAAATGTTAAATGTAGTTCGTGCGAATCGTACGAAGAGTGCGAAAAGTGTTTTTTGAACAAATTTTGGAACGAGACAAAACAGATGCGGATCCAAAATGAATTCTTAAACGGGCCGAGTTACAGGTACGGTAATGGGACGATGAAAGATTTTTGCAAGCGCGAACTTGGCGAATTTATGCACGTGAAAAATCCGTTGGGGGTTTTAACGGAAATCATCACGTTAAAAAGGCGATTACCCGAAGATTTGTAGTAGGATCTTGTCCATAGTCCATGTGATTCTGTGGACGAATTCATAGAATTTGTAGAAAAATTAGAGAGGGCTTTGAAGTTCGAACCTCAGATCAAACAGAATGGTTGTTATTAAAATGGGAATCCAAATAATCACCACCAAAATAATAATCGTAAGAGAAATCAAAGGAATTCTCAGGGATATGGTCGCTGGAATGAGCAGAATGGTCGGACAAAGAATAGGTGTGATAACTTCCGTGAACGGGATCCGAGTAAAGAACACAGATTTGACAGAAGAAATTCGCGCGAAGTGCAATCGCGTAACAACTGGTTGGGAAACTGACGTTCGCCACATCTCAGGTCTGGGGATGGCGATCTGAACAGGTCATGAAAAGGACTTGAGATAATGGTAATGGTAGAAATGTTGATAGGTTTGGAGGAAGGCAACAAATATGTAATATTGAGTATGTTAAAGAGGAAGGCTACATAGGTGGTATAAAATAAATAAAATAAAATAAAATAAAATATTAATTATTTTTATCTGTCTGATTGGCTCTCCTATGAGTCGTCAGGTTTTGATTATTCGGTATCAGACGCTTGACAATGGCTTTTTCGTAAAGGCAATGTTACTCGTAGTTGACCGTGAAATAAAACTGAAATAATCGGACTTCGTAATTAAATCGTTTCCAAAGACTGCTGCGGTAGGTGCGGACTCATAATCTAAATCTCAATATTACAATAATTTGCCAGCCATGCCAAAACGTCGTACAGAGGTGATTGTCTACTAAACAAAAAAATTACACAGTTAGTTAAATCAGATATATTCAATGAATAAGCCTACAGTTCATAATCCTACTTACTTTTATAAATATAAATTCTTTACAGAATCGAGTGCCTAGTATGGTTGCAATTTTCTATATCATGAAATATGGCGGTGTGCCAGACAATAAACTAAAATACGTGCTTCTCGCACCACTTCAACGAGAGCTCCCCTTTTTTTTTAATCAAACATACGACTAACGAAAATGTACTTTTGTTTTATCAGCGACACAGCGCTGCAGTTGTGTGCCATAGGCTTTATTTATTTGTCACTGATTATTTATTTAATTAATATCTCGCGTTTCCGAGGAAACTCACGCTCGGCATGCAAATGTGCCTTTATATTGCCCCCTGAATTGCGAGGCGAAAGGACACACCTGCAGGCGAGCAATTCACCTAAAGGCACAAGAAAATCTAAGTTATCTACAACTATTTACATGACTTACATTATACTGTATATTATACACAAAATTTGAATGACGCGCGTGCGCCGAAAAAGTTCTTATGTTGGCAAAACAGAGTGCGCGCATGCGCAGAAGCGTCTGTGTAACTACGGCACTGCCGTTATTTCGTAAATTTAGATCACGCGGCACAGTATTGCAGTTCATATTGTTCGTGTGCGCGCGCATTTCTTAGTCGTTGCACAAAGAAAATATTCCACCAAGATTACATATGAAGACTACATTCTATGACAGGTAACTTAGTTTTAAAATTACAATATTTGTTATAATACAATACAACTTTAGATTGTTGAATGTTCTTAGTTACATAGCATTGCAATGAAATGCTTCAAAGAAAAATGTCCGTATTTTTCAGGTGCGTTGACCTATACACATGGTGTCGTTATCACAGTTCATATTCATCTGCTGCACAATAATTTTTTACAGGTTAGTATCGTCGTGGTAAAGTTTTTTTGATCACAGTAACATCGTTGTATAACAACGTGATTGATACATAAGCATGTCCATTTCCTATTTCCATTATAGTCGTTGTGATGCAGTTCGTTGTGACAAAAAGCATTGTTTATTACAGATCAGACGTGACCCGTCGAGTAATTAGTCCATATGCAGTTCGTTTTCGATATTCCGTGGAAGCTTGGTTGCAGAACCTCGGACGGCACATAGCTGGCGTCGATCCTTGGACAGTCCAGGTAAGCGTGTCCGTCACATTTCGAGAACATTTCATTCCCTGAAGTTCCAACCAAAATTCTTCCACCCGTCGTGTTGTTTTCTGGACAGGCACTTTGTGTCCATTTAATCCAGTTAACATCTTGAAGTTGGGTACTGTAGTAATGTCGCTAGACGATGCACGAATTATGCACTTCACATATTCAGTTTTTTTTTTAAATATAGCTCACCTAAATGTTCGTGGTTACTCATCGAAGAAATCGTTCATCGCGTTAACAAAGGTACGATGCATCATGAATGTCATTAACAGTTTCTTTCACATAGGTTTCTGCGTAGTTGCAGACTTAGTAATGTACGTTAATGTCCGTGAATAGTGGTTCACTACGCAATTTTTTTTTTTTTTTTTTTAAAAAAAGTTTTTCACATTTTGGCACTCGTTATCGTTCAAATTTTCACACAGTAACAGTTACATTATACATCAGTTTAAAAAAAACATAAGTAATAATACATACACACGTCACATATTTTCTTAGCATAAACATAATACAGTTGCACATAAACATGTTTACATCATCATTACATAGCTATAGGTTATTACATTGTGTCATATTTGATTACATGAATTGCAGATATTTACATCCTCTTTAGCGGTTTTGCTGGGATATTATCGATGTTTTTTGTGATGTCATCTGAAATTAAGATAGGTTAGACACAACATTCATTACATCAGTAGGCGAGACCAGGCGTTTTCACTACTCAATAAATATTCAAAATAGTAAGAGAGAGAAAATGTTCGATTCCTCGCGTTTTGTGCGTGTGTGTAGAGTGTCTGTGTGGCCTTGACTACTGATAGATGCTTTTCGTGTTGAGAGATGTGCGTCTAATCTATTTCTCAAAGTAAAAGATCGCTTCACAGATGACGTCTGTCGGTTCGTCAGGTGTCATAGCAAGTCAGTGGTACCTACAGTCACAAATGTTCCGTGAAAAATTTATATATATTCACTGCTACGTAATCATAAATTTTACTTTAATATTCAGTCTTCTCGGTGGAACCGCGGCGTTGAAAGAAAAGTTCTTCTGTCTTCAACTGCGACTCTGGAACGCTGAAATGAAAATTTCTATACTACTTATTATCTGTGTTGTAGCAACAGAGTTTTTCGAGTTGCTTAGCAATATTTTGATGGGTATGACTTTTACATTATTCAGCATGAAATGCTCTAAGATCTCGGTGTGCGTATAGCCCAATAATTTTGTTAGTTCTACGATGTTGTAACAGATACGCACCAGGGTGCGGTATGTTAACAATTATATAAGGTCCTTCATATAGCAGACGCCACTTAGCGTTGCGTCGTTTGAGTGCAACAGATTTATGATGAGTACGAAGTAGTACAAGCATTCCTACCTCGAATTTTTGTTTTCTTTTTATTATGTTTCTGTGATGTTTGTTTCGTATCTGTGCGTGATGTGTCAGCGTAGTCAATACTTCTTTTATTTTCTGTTCAGGTGTGATTTCCTTGTCCGACAACTTAGGTAATGGTTCTATCCACTGATCGTTCTGTTTGCAATTGAACATGATCTCGTTAGGTGTGTAATTTGTATCGTAAATATTTAAGTTATTGTGTACGTCTTCGAAAAGACTTAGGTAGGACACCCAATTAGTATGTTTTGATGAAATATAGGTCCTCATGAATCGATTTAATTCTCGGAAAAGTCTCTCAGTCGCGTTACATTGTGGACTAAACCTCGAAATAAATATACTTTTAATGTTATTGTCCTTCAAGAAATTTCTCCATTTGTACCCAGAGTAGTATGCTGCATTATCTGACAGAATTGCTTTAGGTTTTCCCACGTGCGTCAGGTAATCACTTGAGAATCTTCGTATTATAGCATTTGCAGTGGCGGATTTTAAAGCATAAAGTTTTACGTGTTTAGAAAATATATCGTAAAAAGCTAAGATATATTTGACGCCTCCAGAGCTTGCTGGATGCGGTCCACTAATGTCAGTACACAGAATTTCCAGGGGTCTACCAGGTAAAATAGAATGTAAATCTGTTTTTGTGGATAAATTCTGAGGTTTTGATTTTTGACATATGAC
Source organism: Schistocerca piceifrons (assembly GCF_021461385.2). NCBI lineage: Eukaryota > Metazoa > Arthropoda > Insecta > Orthoptera > Acrididae > Schistocerca > Schistocerca piceifrons. Next base: position 673,935,903 of record NC_060140.1, on the reverse strand, counting down.
ACATGTTTTTAGTTCCCTGTAAATTTTTCTTCTCATATTGCTAAAATAACAGTATGTACTGAGCTTTGCCAAACACTTTTTCGTCCCATAATGACCCCAAACTAAGTGTGTGTGCCAAATTAGATTACGTTCAGACTCTTTGGGAATGCATACACACCAGTTAGTAGCATTTGGATGTCGGCGGTAAAATAACACATCATTGTGTAACTTGTAATACTTAGTCAAAGGATGGTTGTGTTTTTCTACCAGTAATGTTATTATCTTATACCAGTGAGGATCAGATTTTTGTAATTCAGCCATGTTTCTGCACATATCAATATAATATTGGTGATACTGCTTGTCTTGCATTAAGAGAATCCTGTAGTCATTTATATTTTCTAAGTCACTGTTGGTATCATTCATACCTTGTGGAAGTCTAGACAAAGTGTCTGCAATGGTGTTGTCCTTACCTCTTATGTACTTAATTTCAAAAGAGTAGTTCTGAAGTGTAACTGCCCATCGTGATAGTCTAGGATGTACAAGTTTACAAGTTAACAAAAATGTCAGGGCCTGGTGATCGGTGTAAATTACCGTATGTTTTCCAAATAAATAATAATTGAATTTCTTGAATGCCCATACTATGGAAAGTGTTTCTAACTCAGTAGTGGAGTATGTACGCTCACATTCAGTTAGAGTGCGACTCGCAAACCCAATAATTCTTATCTGTTCCTCCTCTTTATTCTTTACAACTTGAAATAAGCAACAGCCCAAGCCAGTACGTGAAGCGTCACAAGTCATACAAAAATCTAAATTGAAATCTGGATGGCTCAAAATGTTAGCATTCACTAAAGCATGTTTAATTGTATTAAAGTCATTCTGGCACTGTTCCGACCAGATCCAAACTTGATTCCTTCTGAGTAGATTTAGCAGATGTTTACTGTTCAAAAGTGGTTGTGGCAAAAAACGTCTGAAAAATGAACATAGCCCAAGGAATGATTTTAACTGCTTTTTAGTTCGAGGGCTAGGAAAGTTTCTGATAGCATCTAATTTACTGGGATCCGGACGTATGCCCTGTGAATTAATGATATGTCCTAAATACTTTATCTCACTGCAACCAAATTTTGATTTTCTTAGGTTGGCTGTGACTCCAGCTTGTGCAAATTTTTCTAAAATTCTTTGAAGTGTGTCAACGTGTTCATTCCAGGATTGTGTAGCTATCAGTATATCATCTACATAGTGTGTGACTGTCTCAACTAAATCATCGCCAAGCACGGTATCCAGGGCTGTAATGAATACCCCAGAGCTGACATTCAGTCCGAAGGTTAGAACACAAAACTGATAGGTTCGCCCCCCGAACATAAATGCAGTATATTTCCGAGAATCAGGAGTGATACCCACCTGCCAAAACGAATTAGCGAGATCTATTGTGGAAAAATATTTTGCATCTAGAAATTTCTGTAATTGCTCTTCTAAATTTTCAGGTTTTGTGTGAACCGGTAAAATTATTTCATTAATAGCTCGTGCGTCTAACACTAACCTAATGCCTCCATTTGATTTTTTGACAACAAGTAGAGGACTACAATAAGGTGAGGTGGATGGTTCAATGACCTTCCAGTCTAACATTTGTTTTAATTCTTGCCACACAGCAGGTCGTTGAGATAACGGTACGTTATATGTCTTATGGTAGAAGATCTTGTGAGGCTTAACTTCAATCTTGTACACATACGTGTTGATAACACCTAATCGTTTGGTAAAAACTTGTAAATATTTGGATAACACTTCCTGTAGTTTTATACGTTCATGTACACCGAGAGCTGTAGCTTCACTTATCTTATGATCAAGCAATGTTTTCAAGTCCATTAGCTCTCTGTCAGATGAGTGTGTTTGCATGTCTTGAATATCTTTGTCAAGTACTAACTGTACCTTGTACCCTGTACAGTGTTTGTCATGCTTTAGAGTTCTCCTGTCCAAATCAATAATAATTACACTGCCTTTATCATTTAAAATACATTTACCTTTGGAGAAGTCTATAATGCAGTCCTTCTCGCTCATAATATCTATTCCTAATATGCAATTTGTCACAAGGTTTTGTACAACCAGGAATGGCCATTGTACGGTTCCATTACCTATTTTAACGTTTACAAAAACTTGCTTCGTAACCCTACATGACTTATTACCTAGTGCAGTAGTTATTTTACAGTTTTGGGCAGGAAACTCAGGCACAGGTTCCAATTCACACATCTTTTTATAAAAATTAAAAGATAAAACGCTCACAGCTGCACCTGTATCTAGGATAATAGTAGTTGGAATCCCACCTACTACACCAGTAGTGGATGCTAAAACAATTTCATTTGTGTTTAAACGACATTGTGTACTGTCTTGTAAAAGTTCATCTGATATATTGTTATTGTGGTTGTATCTTATAAATAAAACAGGTAGTTTTTGTTTAGAATTACTCGGCATATCATTATTCTGTTGTTCAAGTGTGGTGTCAAATAACTGATTAACATTGAAGCCGCCCCCCAAGGATTCTTCAGCCACGACCTGGGGCAAAGTAGTGACTGTTTCTAGTTTGTTGGATTATCATTTGTACTAGGTACTGACACAGATTGAGGTTGTGCATCAGGTGTCATTTCTATTATATTCACATTCGGATATTGCCTATTATGATCTCCAAACTTTTGCGGTTGTTGTTGCTGTTGCGCATTATAACTTACCTGTCGGTCGTAAGGTATGCTCCAATTTTGACCTGGTGACTGCTGTGGTAAAGCAGAGTTTGAATGAAAGTACTGATCGTTACGAGTCCAACCTTGATGCTGTCTTGGCTCGTAGTTATTATTATTTCTATTTCTGTTTGTGTTTTTGTTATTACCTTTGTATCCGTTGTTACCGTTGCAGTTATTACCGCGGTGCCTTTTGTATGGATTGCCGCATGAAATGTTATTACTGTTGTAACTATTGTTCGTATTGGAATACGCGTGTTGATTTTGATTTCCGTACTGAGACGGCATGTGAGTTTGCTGTTTTTGTTGTACTGCGTATCCAACTGTGGGCGCGCCAGAATTGTGTTGGCAAGCCTGCATGTTTTGCATACCACTAGTGTAAACATTGTGGCTGCTGTTTTGCCGCGCGAAGCGCTGATCTTCAAGTAACATGTCAACCGAATCTAAAGCTGTTAAAAAATAATCTGAATCGTCATCCGGGATATGTAGAAGTTTTTCCTTAATGTTGAAAGGCAATTTGGCCTTCAACGCTCGGAGTATATCACGTGTTGCGACTGGTTCGTCTAAAAAATGTCCCATGTTCAAGTATTTTTCAAAATATCTGCGTAAGTTACCATTTTTACTGTTAAAAGTTTCAGGTTCTAAAATTTGTCTCCTGAGTCGCTCCTGGACGGATTGCGACCAGAATTTGTTCAGAAAGGCACGCTCAAACTCACTGTACGTGGTACATACGTCAGCTTGACTGTATGCCCAGACAGCTGCATCGCCTTGGATGTAACCGACAATATATGAAATCTTTTTCCGGTCACTCCAAGTGCGTGGAAATGCGTTACTAAAAGATTTAAGAAAAATCACCGGATGAATGGTTCGTTTTTCTGGGATAAAAATCTGAAATTGCCTGTGTTTCATTAAGCTTTCTTCTTCCTTTGCATTATGATACGGATTTGTACCACTGTAATTACTGCAATGCTCAGCTGGCGAGTAATTACGATAATGTTGCTGTGGTTTACCATGATAATACCTTGTGTTTGTGTTTGCACGTTGTGGTATGTGTTGTTGTCGTGGTGTGTTTTGTTCTTGTGTGTATGTTGTGTGCGGTATGTGTGCGTCATACTCGAATGTATATTGATTTCTGAACTGTACATTTTGACTGATATTTTCGTTACATTCAGACTGTGGTTGATCGGTGAATTGTCTCATGGGTGCAGTGACGGATTGTACTGCGTCACTAATCAGCTGTTTGTTATTAGTGATGTATTCCGCTACGGAGTCGTGCACAATTGTTGGTAAATTTTCACGTATGCATCTATCAAAATGTTTGTCTTTGTTCTCTACCCAATCATGAAATTCTTTATTTATATTTTGAAAATGAGCTGTGGCATAAGATTGTAAGATGTCAGTCAGGTGTTGTTCAACATCGTCAAATTTATTCTGCACGTCAGTAATTCGTTTTTCAAGGTTGTCGTGTACTGAAGGATATGTTTGAATTTGTTCAGTAAGAGCTTCACACGTGACATTAAGGTTTTTTAATTGTTTCTGTAAAAGTGCTACGTCATTTGTAGTCTTTTCTTGTCTCGTATTAAGCTTGGAAAATTTCGTACTGAGTTCAGTCATCTGTTCGGTCAGTGTGGCGTCTATAAGTTCCACACGTTTACACAAAGTGTCATTACATGCCTTGATTGCTATGAGATCAGATTTAATTTCGTCATTTTGTGTCTTTAACTGTTCATTTTGTGTCTTTAAGGTTGCCATGTTTTCCGCGTTCTGCATCCTTAAGGTTGCCATATTTTCTGCGTTTTGTTTCATTAGCATTTGTAACATGTTGGCAATGTTTACTGTTTGCAAGGTCTCTGCCCCCGCCGCGTCATTAGACGTGACGTCATGTATTAACATGGGCTCTGACTGAGACTTTGAAATTTTTGTGGTGGACGGCCTATTGTCAAAATTTCCGTTGACACTTGCGTCAATATTTGATGTATCGTCACTACCGGTTGCTGTCGTAAAGTCATTTTCTAACATTTGTCTCTCGTCCGAGTCGGATTGCGTCTGAATAGTACGTCTTTGCTGTTCCATTTTTGCGTATTGTTTTCTAGTTATTACCATGCCACACGTGCTATATATTTCAAGAAATTAATGTTTGACACTGGTTTTAAAATAAAATGCAGTTGAGCATGAATCGGTCGTAGCAACAATGGCTGTCTGTTAATTTAAAAATATAAACTGAATTTGAGATTATTGGTAATGGCTGCTGGCCATGTTACATGATATCGTACAGAAGTCGGCCATATTGTACACTCGTGTATTGGTATTGTTGCATACGTTATTGTTTAAGGAAAAATACTGAGAATGGAATTTATCACTGAAACTGTTATGCGGAAAAGAAACACTACAGAATTTTACTGAAAAGCTAATACACTGAATTATACGTCTGGTCAAGCCTGCTAATGCAAAGATGCTGCGTCTTACCTTATTTTGCTGGAAGCTTCTTTGCGTCTTCCCGCAAAATTTTATAATTGGCAAATATCTTCTGATTTTTTTTTTATTTCTCATATAGTCAAGTCCAGGACCAGAAGGTTGATTTTTCACATGAAACAAAGAGAACAATGTAACAAATGACAAAATAACAAGTCCGACACGCAGTCGCCAATATAAAATAAATAAAATAAAATAAAATAAAATAAAATATTAATTATTTTTATCTGTCTGATTGGCTCTCCTATGAGTCGTCAGGTTTTGATTATTCGGTATCAGACGCTTGACAATGGCTTTTTCGTAAAGGCAATGTTACTCGTAGTTGACCGTGAAATAAAACTGAAATAATCGGACTTCGTAATTAAATCGTTTCCAAAGACTGCTGCGGTAGGTGCGGACTCATAATCTAAATCTCAATATTACAATAATTTGCCAGCCATGCCAAAACGTCGTACAGAGGTGATTGTCTACTAAACAAAAAAATTACACAGTTAGTTAAATCAGATATATTCAATGAATAAGCCTACAGTTCATAATCCTACTTACTTTTATAAATATAAATTCTTTACAGAATCGAGTGCCTAGTATGGTTGCAATTTTCTATATCATGAAATATGGCGGTGTGCCAGACAATAAACTAAAATACGTGCTTCTCGCACCACTTCAACGAGAGCTCCCCTTTTTTTTTAATCAAACATACGACTAACGAAAATGTACTTTTGTTTTATCAGCGACACAGCGCTGCAGTTGTGTGCCATAGGCTTTATTTATTTGTCACTGATTATTTATTTAATTAATATCTCGCGTTTCCGAGGAAACTCACGCTCGGCATGCAAATGTGCCTTTATAGTGGCTCTTTCAATAAAAGCATGTGCGAACGGCGAAGCATAGATTTGTGAGAGATTTAAGTAAAAGTAATGGGAATAAACTTGCGGGGAATGATGGAAGTTATGAATGTGTGATGAATGAGTGTGTGAATGGTGATAAATGGAAAGATTCAGTGGTTAAAAAAGAAGTTAAATAGGAGATGAATTTTGTGGAAGCAAATAATGTGGAGAGTTCTGAAGAGGTATTAGCAAATAGTAGCAATTGCAGGAAGGAAGGTGTCGTCGTAACATGTATTAGTGAATCGGCGAAAAGCGTCGTTAGGGGAAGGCAACGAAGCTTTGGTCTCGCCAGCTGCAAGTGAGGGTGATTTTGTTTCGGTGGAAAGATTCGATGTTACTAAGGGAGGCTTAGCATTGGTCTCGTCAGCAGTTGAAGTTAAAAATGTGTCGGAGGAGGTAGATGTTTTCTGTTTAAAGGAACAGAGTAATGGTAATTTATGTAATAATGTAAAAGCTACAGGTATTGATACTTCTGAGGAAGGAATTTGCGCGTTTCAGTCACGAATGAAGGCGAAACGAAACTTGTTGATGAATGTGTGAATATAAAACGTTTGTCAGAGTATGAAAGTGAGAATGTATGTAAAATAGGATCGGGGGTTAATCTGAATGAAAGGCGTGTAGAAATTGTCTGTGTGTGCTGATTTTTGTCAGATCACAGCGTGATGTAGCAAATCTGGAAGTCCCAAAATTGTACGACAAGGTAGCAGAAACTTGTGTATTGTAGTGGCGGAGGATAAAGTTGTGTACGATTCACGTAAAGTTAATTTGTCGACGGAGGGAAGTAAGGTTTCAGATGTGAATTTTTGTAGTGATTTAAATGGTGTTTTAGCAAATAAGGTTGCTGAGATGAATATTTATGGTAATGACGTCTTAGGCATCGATGTATTATTTCTGGAAGATAAAATGTTTAACATTGAATTGATGTGTAATTTTGTTGAAGCTGCAAATGTCGATATTTTGTAGGGAAAAAACAGTAAAGCTGTGTATGCTGTGGGTAGTGAGTCGGGGAAATGTGTGGAAGAACTAACAGAAAATTTAGAGAGGGCTGAATTAAATAGTGTGGATGGGGACTGTTTGCGTAATTATTTTCGTACGAATTGGTATACGAAGGAGGAGCGTGCTTCTAGTGAGACTGATTGGCGTTGGTATGGTAGAACGTTACGGTCGTTGCTGCCACATATATGGAAACGAGGGAAGGTTAAAATTGCTAAGGGTATAAAGAGAAAGGGCAGAAGTGAAAAGTTGTTCTAATCTGTAATTAGTAGTAGTAATTTTCGAGGGATAACTTATTCGTATACTTGGGGATTCAATAGTAATTTGTTAGTTTATTGTGGCACTGTACGTGTGCACAAAGGGGGACGTTTAGGCACTGAGGGTGCATGAAGGTCAAAGAGCTCACGTATTTACAGGGTGTTTCAAAAATGACTGGTATATTTGAAACGGCAATAAAAACTAAACGAGCAGCGATAGAAATACACCGTTTGTTGCAATATGCTTGGGACAACAGTACATTTTCAGGCGGACAAACTTTCGAAATTACAGTAGTTACAATTTTCAACAACAGATGGCGCTGCAAGTGATGTGAAAGATATAGACGACAACGCAGTCTGTGGGTGCGCCATTCTGTACGTCGTCTTTCTGTGTAAGCGTGTGTTGTTCACAACGTACAAGTGTGCTGTAGACAACATGGTTTATTCCTCAGAACAGAGGATTTTTCTGGTGTTGGAATTCCACCGCCTAGAACACAGTGTTGTTGCAACAAGACGAAGTTTTCAACGGAGGTTTAATGTAACCAAAGGACCGAAAGGCGATACAATAAAGGATCTGTTTGAAAAATTTCAACGGACTGGGAATGTGACGGATGAACGTGCTGGAAAGGTAGGGCGACCGTGTACGGCAACCACAGAGGGCAACGCGCAGCTAGTGCAGCAGGTGATCCAACAGTGGCCTCGGGTTTCCGTTCGCCGTGTTGCAGCTGCGGTCCAAATGACGCCAACGTCCACGTATCGTCTCATGCGCCAGAGTTTACACCTCTATCCATACAAAATTCAAACGCGGCAACCCCTCAGCGCCGCTACCATTGCTGCACGAGAGACATTCGCTAACGATATAGTGCACAGGATTGATGACGGCGATATGCATGTGGGCAGCGTTTGGTTTACTGACGAAGCTTAATTTTACCTGGACGGCTTCGTCAATAAACAGAACTGGCGCATATGTGGAACCGAAAAGCCCCATGTTGCAGTCCCATCGTCCCTGCATCCTCAAAAAGTACTGGTCTGGGCCGCCATTTCTTCCAAAGGAATCATTGGCCCATTTTTCAGATCCGAAACGATTACTGCATCACGCTATCTGGACATTCTTCGTGAATTTGTGGCGGTACAAACTGCCTTAGACGACACTGCGAACACCTCGTGGTTTATGCAAGATGGTGCCCGGCCACATCGCACGGCCGACGTCTTTAATTTCCTGAATGAATATTTCGATGATTGTGTGATTGCTTTGGGCTATCCGAAACATACAGGAGGCGGCGTGGATTGGCCTCCCTATTCGCCAGACATGAACCCCTGTGACTTCTTTCTGTGGGGACACTTGAAAGACCAGGTGTACCGCCAGAATCCAGAAACAATTGAACAGCTGAAGCAGTAAATCTCGTCTGCATGTGAAGCCATTCCGCCAGATACGTTGTCAAAGGATTCGGGTAATTTCATTCAGAGACTACGCCATATTATTGCTACGCATGGTGGATATGTGGAAAATATCGTACTATAGAGTTTCCCAGACCGCAGCGCCATCTGTTGTTGAAAATTGTAACTACTGTAATTTCGAAAGTTTGTCTGCCTGAAAATGTACTGTTGTCCCAAGCATATTGCAACAAACGGTGTATTTCTATCGCTGCTCGTTTAGTTTTTATTGCCGTTTCAAATATACCGGTCATTTTTGAAACACCGTGTAAGTAAAATATGTTTTAATTTATGCTTTGTATAAGAGTGTGACAAAGAATTTAGTGGTCAATTTGAAGGGTATTAAAACTGTAATTGTATGTGCACGCAATATTAATGCATGGAGGTAGGAAGGATTGTTTATGGTTAATTAAATAGAACTCGTGAGAATTTGATTTTATGGTGATTCAGTCGTTTGCCTGGTGACTTTGTTCCTAAAGTATTCTTTTCCGCTGGAGGGAATATTTAGCGAGGATTCTGGTTGGTTTTGGGAAATGGTTTGTTGACGGGTTTCTACTTTTGGTTTTCGTTGTAGACAGATTTGTCACGACAGACGGTTAAGCTCGGAATTCAGGGGCAGACACGATTTCTGCAGGCACTTGGTCAAAAGACTGATGTGAGTTGATCAACACTTCATGCTAAAATCCGTGTGAACGTGTGTAGTGTGACGGAAAAATTAGTGCAAGAAGGCGCCTTAGCTCTGAGTGAGTGGCACAAGAAGTGCTTACAAAATCGCACGTAAGGAAGAGTGCATTTAAAAATGTAATTTATTCTCCAAATAAAATTGTTTTAGGATAATTCAAAAAGCAGGCACTTATTTGATATGCCATTTCGTTCGTAAATTGTGTTAGTTTAAGTTTATTTCGGAATTCATTCTGCTCCCACATCAGAATAAAAATCTTGTAATTTGTTTATATATACTAGTATGAACTGAAGGGTGCTACTTCTGAACTTTCAGGCAAGCCAGAATGTTAAAAGTGGAGGTGTGTGAGGTAACTGGCAAGTTGTGACGCCCTGAAAATATTCTAAGTTCTGAGTTGGTCTAGCTGCACGGGCCACTCTGACAGATGGAGCCTGGCAGCAGACACGTGGTGTCGAATGTTAGGCGGACGAGAAGGGTAGCCCCAGCGCATGGTCCAGCTGCGTGGCTGGGAATTCCATTGTGACGCTATGTAGATGAACGAAACATGCAGGGAGGGCCGAACATGGCGGACTTTGTGAAACCTTAATGACAGATACACTCCTGGAAATGGAAAAAAGAACACATTGACACCGGTGTGTCAGACCCACCATACTTGCTCCGGACACTGCGAGAGGGCTGTACAAGCAATGATCACACGCACGGCACAGCGGTCACACCAGGAACCGCGGTGTTGGCCGTCGAATGGCGCTAGCTGCGCAGCATTTGTGCACCGCCGCCGTCAGTGTCAGCCAGTTTGCCGTGGCATACGGAGCTCCATCGCAGTTTTTAACACTGGTAGCATGCCGCGACAGCGTGGACGTGAACCGTATGTGCAGTTGACGGACTTTGAGCGAGGGCGTATAGTGGGCATGCGGGAGGCCGGGTGGACGTACCGCCGAATTGCTCAACACGTGGGGCGTGAGGTCTCCACAGTACATCGATGTTGTCGACCTGGGACCGGACCGCAGCGACGCACGGATGCACGCCAAGACCGTAGGATCCTACGCAGTGCCGTAGGGGACCGCACCGCCACTTCCCAGCAAATTAGGGACACTGTTGCTCCTGGGGTATCGGCGAGGACCATTCGCAACAGTCTCCATGAAGCTGGGCTACGGTCCCGCACACCGTTAGGCCGTCTTCCGCTCACGCCCCAACATCGTGCAGCCCGCCTCCAGTGGTGTCGCGACAGGCGTGAATGGAGGGACGAATGGAGACGTGTCGTCTTCAGCGATGAGAGTCGCTTCTGCCTTGGTGCCAATGATGGTCGTATGCGTGTTTGGTGCCGTGCAGGTGAGCGCCACAATCAGGACTGCATACGACCGAGGCACACAGGGCCAACACCCGGCATCATCGTGTGGGGAGCTATCTCCTACACTGGCCGTACACCACTGGTGATCGTCGAGGGGACACTGAATAGTGCACGGTACATCCAAACCGTCATCGAACCCATCGTTCTACCATTCCTAGACCGGCAAGGGAACTTGCTGTTCCAACAGGACAATGCACGTCCGCATGTATCCCGTGCCACCCAACGTGCTCTAGAAGGTGTAAGTCAACTACCCTGGCCAGCAAGATCTCCGGATCTGTCCCCCATTGAGCATGTTTGGGACTGGATGAAGCGTCGTCTCACGCGGTCTGCACGTCCAGCACGAACGCTGGTCCAACTGAGGCGCCAGGTGGAAATGGCATGGCAAGCCGTTCCACAGGACTACATCCAGCATCTCTACGATCGTCTCCATGGGAGAATAGCAGCCTGCATTGCTGCGAAAGGTGGATATACACTGTACTAGTGCCGACATTGTGCATGCTCTGTTGCCTGTGTCTATGTGCCTGTGGTTCTGTCAGTGTGATCATGTGATGTATCTGACCCCAGGAATGTGTCAATAAAGTTTCCCCTTCCTGGGACAATGAATTCACGGTGTTCTTATTTCAATTTCCAGGAGTGTATTTCACAGTTCGTATAGAAATTAATAGTAGCCGGATAAATGATGATACCTCAAAAAGAAACATGTACATTACTATTATTTGCACGACGTTTCTGATGGTGTAATCAGATTTTCAATATCTTTATTAGTTTAAAGTTTAGTATCTGATGGTAAATTATACAAATATCACCCAGCAACGAATTTCCAAAACGTAAACGCTTCATCCGATATCGTCGACCGATGTGTCTTTAGAAAGCTAATAGGGTAATTGGTATAAATTACTGGAATGTAGCTTAATTAGTACATCAGCTATTGGAGGTCAAAGTGACCGATTACCATCGATCGCGTAAGGCCATAAGTACTCCACAGTTACACGAAAAACGGTAGCAGCATGCTTATAAATACATTTATTCGTCTATGTCTTTGTTTATACCCGATATATACAATTCATAAAGAAATTGGTTATATATTTACTGTGTTTTAGAAAGCACAGAGACATTAGGTTACTGACCTACCTTTTGTTCTATTCCTTTGATAGATGTTTATTTAATTTGTTTATGTATCTAATAATGTGTGTTAGAGCGTGTTTATGGTCCAGCCGTAGGAATATTTATTTAATTTCAAGTTGTTTAGATGTAAATCCAGTATTTAGAGTGTTTCAATATGTTTGTGAGTGCACGTTGGCCTGGAGACATGGAGGGAGTGCTCCAGCCAATCACAGCGCTCGATACTAAGAGAGACGTATAGAGGTTGGGGAGGAGCATGCATTTCCGGAGAGGACACGAGGCAGTTTGGGGGCAGTGCTGGAGTATGGCACAGGACACGCGGAGCCGACCTTTGCTCTTGTGCGATTTCCGTGGCTTCTGCAGTGAAGTCGTAGTATGCGTTCAGAAATGAATATCTTGCGAGCTATGTTCTTGTTCGTAACTAATTACGTGAAGTAGGAATCTATTGTTTCCCTGTTATTCATCTCGTAGTTTATTTAAACGCTGGACTATCGACACCAATAAATGTTTCGCAGAAATATACCACATTCTCATAAGTACTTCTACTACCGTACTCATCATGTGAAGTCGTTACGACAGTACCTGCAGATTTTTTTTTTTTTTTGATTGCAAGCTTTCATTTATAAATTTATATATTACATATTCATAATTCGCAATTGCCGAGTGATAGAAACCTTCGACCAGCCCATTCATGTGTGGATTCTTGTCGTATACTGTAGACTTAGCAGTATTTGGCCTGTAATGCGGCAACTATGTATACCAGCCCCCAGACAACGAAACCAGCAAAAACTTCTAATATTTCAACTCTGCATCGGAGGGTACGTAGTTGAAGACCAACATTATTTCATTTCATTCATTTTTATTAGAAAGCCCACAGGGTTCACCACCCTGCTGGAGCAAATGTAATTTCGATGTATTGCTCACACCCTGCCTGCAACAGAATGCAATTCATAGCCATGTATTCTATGGTAAATTTTATTATTTTTATTGGCATGCACATAGTTGTCACTTGTCTGAAATGTTAATATGAATTTGTTTCAATTTTTTGTGATTCGTCAGCACCAGTTGACCCAGATTTGAAATATTCAATTTTTCGTATAATGGACTGCAGATCTTTATCAGTAACGTAAATGATTTTCAGAATATAATTTTTACCAGTCTACAAAAAAGGAAGGAATAACTTTGCCTTAAGCCATTACCAGCCCAGATCCAGTCATTTATCTAAATTAATATATTTCAGAAATTTTCTCAGGTCATAGTCATGTGTTCTTTAGGAATCAGATGACCAGCTGTGCAGCCATGTCAATAGGTAAAGTCAGTATTTCTAATAATTCAGATCTTTGACAAATGTTGTCCAGCATTAGTAGATAGGCCAGTATTGCACTACGCTGTGCCATTCAGGAGCAGATACATAGACAGCGTTATCTGGCGACACCATCATGAGGTTAGAATTAATTCAGTTTATTCAGATTGATTTCACAGGGCCATGGCGTAGTGCTCCTTACGTCAAAATTTATCAGTTTTCATCAGTTAAGATATGAACAAAAGTTATCATTTTTATAGTATTTTATACAGGAAGGTCACACTTGGCGATATCTGGCCAGGATCGTAATTTTAATAATTTTCTTAGAAATAGTCGGCTATATATTTGCTCTTACTTATCCAGGGTTAAATGTAGTTTGAATCTGGCGCAACGTGTTTGCTAATTTCTCATATTTTTTCACAGATCATCGACAGTTTACTGCTCTTTAATGTCATTGTAATTGCTCCACCTTGTGTCCGCTTTGTCTTTGTTTGATTTTGTGTCCACCTTTGACTTATGAAAATGCCGCGAAGAACTGCAAACAGTATCTCGCGAAGTGCAATGAATGAAAACGACTATTTGAGTAGTTTCACTGATAATACTAGAGATATTCAGTCTCACAGTTCAACCTTAGACTATCAGTACGTGTCAAGAACCAGTCACCTTTCAAATTCAAACGATGAGCAAACAGATGTAATTATGTCCACGGTAAATGTAACGATAATTGATGACTCATCGCTTTCCACTACAATGAATGCTGCCCAGTTTCACATATCAGCCATGCAGAATTTACACAGTGTGCAGCTAAATGTTACTAATGAAAACGAGCAAGTTACTCAAAATACGTCAGATTTATTTGGTTCCGATGTAGCGACGAACATCGCACAACCAGTCAGCAAACCTTCTCATGAATCAGACAATGACCAAATGGTTACAGAACAAGTATCAAATGCAGATACACTATCTCAAAAAAAAAAAAAAAACAGAGTCGCTAATTTTGACGTTGATGAAGTTATGGCAATTGCTACAACTTAATGAATCGAACAAGCAAATTAATGAAAATTTCAAACAGTCGGCTGAAAAACACGACAGATCGATCGAACAAACCAATGAAAATTTCAAACAGATTATTGAAAAACATGAAACCTCTATTGAACAACTTACTGAATAGATTACAGCCATTGTCGTGCAACGCAATTAAAGTAAAAAGCAATTAAGTGAGGAAATTAAGTCCTGTGCCAGGAATAATAGTGAAGAAATCAGATCTGTTGCACAAGAGATACGCAACACACACGAAGCTACAACAAAATTACCTAGAGTGAAATCAACACAGTTGCTAAACAATGTTGAGAAAACACAACACAGTTACACGACTAGATTAAAGCAATATCAGCACAACTTATATGCGCTTTGCATGCGAAAATTGACGTGAAATTTGAACAACAGCACACCCAAATTGACGGAAGTTTTAATTACCACCTACAAAACAGCGAAACGCATTATCACAAATTCATTCAAGAACGGAACAAAGTAAAGAAACAATTTACACGAACAATTACAACACAGAGACAGGAAGATAAGCGTAAGTTGTTTGCAAAAGCAAAAACATACGTTGACATCAACATTGCTACAGTATTGGATGAAATTAACACGGTCAAACAATCGAACACAGAACTACAGAATGACCTTACCGATCTGAAAACAAAAATAGAAACTAGTACTCAGACCTTAGAAAACAAATACACAGAATACTTTCAGATAGTTACTAGCAGACTTGAACAACTGGAACTAGTACAGGATCCTGATGCCATTAAAGCAAACGTTAAGAAATTAAACTAAACCACGTGTAAAATGCAAAAACGGATTGATGCTTGAGACACCTGAAATGACAATCAGGTAAAAGCACTGACTGAAAAATTTGATGAATTAGCCAGTAGAGTTGTCGTTATCGAGAACAACAATGACATTAAATCAGACGATACATCACCAGTTTCCTTCAATCAGACACCCGAATTCCAAAATATCGGTGAGTTAGGTACATCCAGTAATATGCTACATCGAAAAATGTCATCTTTACAGCATGAAGTGACAGAAATGAAAAATATTTCAGCCTTTAACATCTCACAGCATACGCCACATTCTGAAAATTTGTCACACTCCCACAGCCAACAAAACTTAGGTAGATTACAGAATGTGACTTAGATTCCGAACAAATACATTCTTATACAACCCTGATCTTGCTCAAACATTTAGAGATGTTAATTTTGACTACAAGCACTTTTTATCCGTCAGGAAATTTAAGACATTTAAGAATGGCAGTACAAACATTTACCTCTTGCATTGGATACAACAATTTACTTTTGCATTTCCACCAACTTGGCCTGCAACGCACAAGCTAGAATTTATTTGCCGCTTTTTAGAAGGCGAACCGGTAACTCGAATGAGACCGATCGCAGGACAATGTTACTCAGTAGAAGAATTTCAAAATGCTTTTCTGTCAGCGTATTAGTCGAAAACGACACAGCGCAGTATCAAGGATCAGTTAATCAGCCTACCGAATTATGAAAACTCAAATTTCTCCTATCACGCAATTCTTTGAACATACGGCACAGCAAAACCAAAATTTATCTGAACCATACAGCCAGTCAGCACTAATCCAGCTATGTATTTCGAAATTTGCACGATCGTTAAGAGTATCGCTCTTAGCTGGACAACAGAAAGGAAATATTTCGGAATTTAGAGATTTATTACAGCTTTCGGAAGTCCACCAGTCATATTTATTCATAAATAAAAATCTTCCACAGCACAACCAAGGCCAGCATGTATATGGTAACTACGACCACCCACACCATTTTAATAACAAGGGAGATAGATGTTCCGGAAATGACAAGAACTATCGGCACGACTTTAATAACAGAATTTTAACCAGCAGTATGCACAAAATTATCTGCAACCGCACACACATTTTGGCAACAATCAAGGCTTTTCCCCACAACAGCAACAGAACCAGCCGTTTGGCATACCTAACCAACAATATAAATTCCAAAGCCAGCCAAACTTTGATGTTACTCCGCCTGCAGGTATAGCATCCGCTCCGCTGAGCAGTAACGCTCAGCAACAAGGCAACCAATACGCACAGAAAAACCATTATTTCAACTCTCATTGCATCGCGCCGCAATAGTAACTATCATGACAAACGTAAATGCAATGAGCACAGTTTTCAACGTGCATTTAATAACAGTAGGTTTTGTCAGCAGCAGAATCATCCACAACCATTGATTATCAAGAATGTACCAGACAGTCGATATCATCCTCAACCTAGTACATCAGGACAAAGTAACAGAACAGTACAGATAGTTGAAATGCCACAGCATCCTCCCGCAAATAACAGCATGCCAGAAAGAAATTGACTAGATACAGTACAGATTGCATCTTCCAGCAACGTGAGCAACACCTTTGATACACAAGATTTTTGTTCAGGGAAATGTCATCACTTTTGACGATATCAGAGATAAGCTTTTACATGAATAACCAGTTATCCAAAAACCTATTTCCCACCCTCTTATTGAGGTAAAAATTGGAGCATTCACATTTTCATCAGTAATCGATCTGGATCACCTATTTCGGTAATAAATTAAGAGAGTTTCAACAAATGTAACAACGAAAACAATCATCCTACGTTAGCACTGTAGTTCAATTCTTTTATCTTGGCGTCTCGCGCATGCCCGCCCAGACGCGGGAGATGGCTGCGTTGCCAGTTGCAAACGACGCACGCGCTAAGAGAAGCAGCGCCGTAGTATAGTATAGCTCGAAAACTTACGTTTAAGGGGGAGCGCGCAGTTTATGAAGTAAAGCCACCACGGCCGCATTAACCCTTTCGCTGCTACAGAGACGTGCTTCCCGCATTCCGCGCTGTGCGCGATTTAATCATCACTGCACTGCTCGCCTGTACAGACATGGTGTTCCCACTGCTTTGACACACTTATCATTCGATTTCACAAAAACTATTTGACCCAAAAATTTGATTTTTACACATCTTCTTGACTAATACCTTCCCCCCCATAAATGACTTAATTTTGTTCCGATGTTCAACGCAGTTAATGTGTAGCATTAAATGTAGTAAACCATTGCACGAAATTTTGAAGAGTTTGCAGAGGTAAAAGTCCATAGTGTATACTTTCCGTATGGTAGATTTTAGTTGCCACAATGTTGAGAATGAAATGTGAACAAGATACCTAAATTTCATATAAAATTTGCTGTATAACAATATCTCATTTAATTTAAGTACCAGATAGGTGTCGTATGTAATATTGAGAAATATTCCGTCTTTCGCGGCTGTAATAAAAGTTTTATTTACATCGGGCGCGTTTGGCTTTATTTTAAAGCACTTCAATCAATCAAAAGGAAGTAGACAAAATACATTAAACAAAACTGTGGGACATCCAATGATATCAAATCCAATGAATTTATGGACAAATTTGTTATAATAGGATGTCCCCTTCCGAGAGGAACTAATTTTCATTAGGATTTCTTTTGCCTCTGTGTGTCGTTTTCAAGAGATTTCAATGTCCCCAGTTAAAATGAACACCCTTTATAACATAAACAGTGTTTATACATTGGGAAGTATTCCATATTTAGCTACTGTAATAAAACTTTTATTTATACCAGAGTCATTTCGCGTTTTTTTTTTTTTTTTTCTAAAACGTTCTGATTGGAACAAAGTTGGCGAAGTACACAAACCTGAATTGTGGACGTAATAAAACATAGAAACTAAAGTATATTGTCAGTGAGGTGCAGTGCGCAAACAATTTGTGTTTGTCACAACAGACAGCAAATACTTGCCAAAATATTGAATATGATGTTGCCAAAGCAGCGAAGCAAAGAATTGCGTCAGACAATCAGGTAGCTCGGCAACGTACGAGCCGAAATTCTGCTCTAAATAATACCTTTGATACTCTCGCAAAAGAATATATCTCAATATGAATAGTAAAACAGCGACTGCGGAAGAGAAGATATACAAACAAAACAGATAACATGAATATTGTATGTGTGCCTTTTCATTGTTTTTTAATTGCTGTGAAAAGAAACATTGGAGGACAAAATTAAAAAAACCGAAAACTCATTACGATTATAATGAAGATACAAAGCACTAGAAATTTTAAAAAATCACATTCAAACAAATAATATTCATGAAGTAAGACACTTCGATATTGGTTTTAAATGAAGAAAATATTATGCACCAAGCGAGGTTTGAATCCAGAACCTTGTGATTATCAGCCAAACACCTTAACCATTACCACTGACGCAGCTCGTCGTTCTACAGCAACACTGGAGGACTGTAAAATATCACGCAAAATACCGACAAACACTGTTGGTATGACTATGAATTACTCACGTTTCATCGAAGTACAATAGGAAATAAAACAATTACCGCTGTTCTTTATTGCGAAAAAGCGGTTCTTGAGAATGACACAAATACCTTTCCTTGCTATCGCCTGAATGAGGAGGCTTATTGCTTGTTTGGTTTAATTAATTAATAGAATATGAAGCAATTGGTATAAAGAATGCTTTTTCTAAACTTTCTGTAAAAGAAAGTCCGCTATCAAGACATTGCTTTTGTTAAATTACTTTATTTATGACTGAACATTTCTAAAACTGAAGACACTCGTCAGTGCTCTGCACTGCAGTCGGGCTCTGGCGACGTCGTTCTCTGTTCATTGGCTGACTGTGTTTTGTGACGTCAGATGCGCAGACCGAACCTGAACTCGGCCGCTGTCGTAAATGACGCGTACTATAGGCAAAACTAAAGTAAGAGGTGCAGTACCCGATAAGGAGTAGATTTAAAACTACAGACACGCTTTCATTTTTATTGCAGGTCATACGTTTCACACAAACTTTTGGATTGTTCCTTTATTGACAACAGATGTTATTTTAGGCACGAATTTTTTGGTACAACACGACGCAATTATCGATTTCAAAATGTCTTAATTGATGTTAAAAGATGGAAAAGAACAACTTGCATTGAAATTTCAGCACACATTATCAGCAGAAGAACAGGCAATTAATCGAACAGAAATCATTTCTACATCACATAACACTGATTGGCATTCACAGATACATATGCACACAACTACGATACAGCAGACGAATTTGATTACGACGTAGTACAAACGATTTCTGAGAAAATAAAACAGAGCAACGCAATTACAGATGATGAATGTAGTCAACTACGTGATATTCTTTTACAGCAAGCCCCAGTTTGGACAACATCTGGTACTATGTCCGGTTTTATGTATGAATTTCAAGTTAAACAGCCGGCCGAGGTGGCCGAGCGGTTCTAGACGCTACAGTCTGGAACCGCGCGACCGCTACGGTCGCAGGTTTGAATCCTGCCTCGGGCATGGATGTGTGTGTTGTCCTTAGGTTAGATAGGTTTAAGTAGCTCTAAGTTCTAGGGGACTGATGACCTCAGAAGTTAAATCCCATAGTGCTCAGAGCCATTTGAACCAAGTTCAACAGCACGACACATTTAAAGCCAAACACTATCCGATTCCTTATATCCATAGAGAACAAGTCAAGAAATAACTCCCAAGCTATGCTAGACCAAGGCATTATCGAACCGGCAGTTAGTCCCTTAAATCCTCTTAACATTGTCAAGAAAAAAGACTTCTCACTTCGCCTTGCACTTGATTCTCGTCACGTTAATTACGTTATCATTAATGAAACAGATCGCCCACAGACACTAGAACTTCTTAAAAATTTCATGGTGCTGCTATCTACTCCACCTTGGATCTAAAATCCGGGTTTTGGCAAATTTAGCTCCATCCGAACTGCAGAAAGTACACAGCTTTTCTCTGTTTTGGTAATTGTTATCAATTTTGCAAATTACCGTTTGGTTCAACAATTTCTTCAGCAGCCTTATAGCATAAGCTAACTGGTCTCAATATAATATCATTCTTGAACCACTGTTACAAACTTTTCGTGCACAAGGACTTACAGTTAACCTTAGTAAATCTCACTTTGGCAAAATCTCCATAAAATTTCTTGGACATGTAACCTCAGCAGAAGTCATTGCACCTGACCCTGAAAAACTTCGAGCTTTATGTGATATTACTGTTCCAACGACTAATAAACAACTCTGTAGTTTTCTAGGATTAATTAACTTTTTCGTAAATTTATTCATTACTCTGCTTTGGACACCCATACATTATGCCAGTTCACAGGCAAAAACACTATTTGGTCGTGGGCTAACCAAGCACAATCTGAATTTATTGTTTCAAATGGCTCTGAGCACTATGGGACTTAACTTCTTAGGTCATCAGTCCCCTAGAACTTAGAACTACTTAAACCTATCTAACCTAAGGACATCACACACATCCACGCCTGAGGCAGGATTCGAACATGCGACCATAGAGCTGAATTTATTAATCTGAAACATGCCTTGTTGAACGCACCACTTTTATCACACCCAGATTCCATCAAAAATTTTTTAGTTGCTACAGACAGTTCTAACACCGCTCTAGGCGTATACATTTTTCAGGAAATCGAAGAATATGGTACTGCAGTAATCAAAAACATCGATTAGCAAGTTGCAGTCTATCACCTGCTGAACGGAATCATTCAGTTACAGAGCATGAAATATTACATGTTGTATGGGCATTTGCCAGGTTTAGGCGATTCCTTTGTGGAAGACATAATACCGTTTACACAGACCATAGAGCTATACAGTTTTTACTTTCCGCCAAATTCACACATGACAGATTAAGTAGATGGAAACTTTATTTAGAGGAGTTTGATTTTACATTTTTTTCATATTTCTGGTGCGGAAAATATTGTAGCAAACGCACTATCCCGTTCTCTTAGCAACAATCAGCAAGACGTCACAGCCAACTTCTGTCAAACAAATTTCAGCCTCATGTATATTCAACAAGTTGCATTTGAAAATTTCATTTCGTCCTTCTTACGAGACATTGCGAAAGAACACACCAAAGGCAATGTATGGAAAAAAAATTAAATACCTTTGGCAAGACAGGAATAACGTTACCATTAGAAACAATTATACTGTATGCAACAACATTCTGTTTCGCCATTGTCGCCCTGAGAGAAACTATTGGTTACTCTCCATTCCTGAAGAGCTTGTTAACGAATTAATCTGGTATTCTCATTTAAGTTACGCACATTATGGAGCCAGAAAATGTTTTCTCATGCTAAGACAGAATTGTTATTTTGCCAACATAGAAAAACGTATTCGACGAGTTTTAGCGTCATGTAAAATCAGCAAGAAAGCTAAATCATCCGCTACTTCACATATTCCACCGTTATATCCTATTGTACCCATTAAATTAAGGCATATGGCAGCTGTAGACATCTTTGGACCGCTTCCTAGATCTAATAGAGGTTTTTGTTACGTCCTTGTTGCTGTTGAACTCACTTTGAAATTTGTTACCTTCACTCCGCTACGCAAAGGTACTGCTAAATCTGTTTCAAATGCATTCGTAAAACATTTTCTGCGTTATGTATGTCATGTACTGAAAGTAATTTCTGACGATGGACCACAATTTCGATCTGGAATATGGAAACGTATGTTGCAACCTAGAAACATTTCTCCGATTTGTCTAGCCAAATATCATGCTTCTTCCAACCCTTCTGCACGTTGGATGGAGGAAATTATGTAGAATATACTACTATAAGAAACATAGTGATCGGGACACACACATTTTTTCATTCCAAAATGTAATTAATTCTATACCAAGTGAATCCACTATGTTATCTCCTACTGTTGTTTTGAAGAACGTCGAACCACCCAATAAAATCAATGAACTGGTATCTTATCCAACATCACGTCGACTACGTCACACGAAATAAGTGACATTGCGCTTAACATAGCAAAAGGCAGCACAAACAGGTTTGTAAGCTCCGTGAATTTCAAATAGGATAGAAGATATTGGTACACTCACATTATTTACCCAGTAGAGGAAAGAGTAGATGCAGTAAATTTGAATTTCTGTACGATGGCCCATATATAATCTGCAGCATTCCTCATCGCAATGTAGTACATATTGAAACTTTACGAACCAGAAAGTCAAAAGGTAACCACCACATTTCCAACGTCAAAGCCTTTATAGAATGAACTTGTTTAACGATTTGTCACACTGTAATGCCATTTCCAGTTAAATTTACGTTTATGTCACCACATACTGATTATGATTATATTTTTTCTTAGCAAATGCCTGGCAAGATGAGTTTAGCAGGTCGCTTTTCTTGTCGTAATATCGGACCGTGCACATTTTATAAATAACATAACTTCTCTTGGCAAATTCCCAGTAACCTGAACTTAGTAGGTCAGTTCACTTACTGTAATCACAGACCTACCACATTTTACACTTTATTATGTACATATGATGGTTTTCCAATAGAAAGTAGAATATTCCCTGTATATACTATGTAATTTTTAAGATATAACAAACACCAGTTCACTTTGAAATTTTTGCATTATGATATCTCACTATCTTGTTTATTGCGTATTTCTTTATGCCACTACATTGTGTCATTGTGTATGCATTTCTGGACTTGAAAATATTCTTGTCTATGGATTTGTACCTACCACATCTTTCTATTATGCTATGCTATATGCAAATGTTATAAAACAAAAAATGTATATGTTATATTTGATCATACCATTAGTAATAAGTTTTCTCTTAGTGTGTATATAACCCCACAGTGTTTACTGTAAAATGATATGGACATTTTACCATCAGCATGAAAGAGAGAAAATGCAGCACGTTGCAGTGAAAAGTAACTGGACAAGAATTAACAACCATTAACAACAATATACTATACACACAATATGCTAGCAGTCTTGACTAATTATTTTTCTTTCAGAGTATGATGTGATTATGGCAGACTATCAAGTAAAACTATATACGTTAATTTTAGTGATGAGGTATGTTAGATGTAAGAAACTCTATATGTGAAATGATGATGAGAATGAAATAATATGAAAGAGAATGATGATGGTAATAATGTTATACGAAGAAATGATACTAGAGAAGTCATGCCTTGAGCTGACACAAATAAATGATGGTGAAGAATACTGAAGTCCAGGAATAACATTTCATGTCATCAGAATCATTTTTGAAATATGTTTTTTATGTTATGTGCTACAGACACTTAGTTATTAAGCCTGCTCCACTACTTGTATTTTACCTACTTCTTTCTATCATTCATGTATGTGATCAAATATACTTTATGTATTTGATAACCTTGCTGCAGCTGACTCGTGACGAATGACAAATGATGTTAATCATTTTATTTCCAGCAGTAAATCAAAAGCAATTAACCATTAATCTCAAAACAATGCATTGCTAGTCCAAAAGATATTGTAAAAATCCGTTATTGTCTTATGTATAGATTCCATTACCTGTATGTATCATTAGGCTAGGCACCTTGATCACTAGGTTAAATGTCACACACTTTAGGTATATCTCATATTACTTACACAATGTTATATGTACTTACTAGCAGCTAAATGCTACGTGTAATATCACCAATTTCTGGATAATATTTTGTATATCATCTCTATCAGTTAATGAAATTTTGAAAGGCCACTGAGTGCCAACACTTCTCCAAGTAAAAATATATAAGATTACTACTGATGATTTCTATGTTACACTTATATAACGTTTTATTGTTTGGCCTTTGAACGCCACAACATTTTGTAAGATTGTCAGGTAAAGCTTCCTAACAGACACATAAATAATTTACAGAAATTGTTTTCTTGATCTGCATATTATATTAAATCATGTATATATCTACGGGTATGTAAAACCGCCAATGGAATGCTCATGTGAGCTTACCTTACATACGTTATGGGACCGAAAGTCGTCATAAACTTTGTAACTTTGAATTGATGCCAATAACGTCATTTTCACATAATGTTATAAGACAAAATATACCCTTCAACCTCTGACTCAATTATCACCAATTAATGAGACTTTCCTATATCCTGCCCATTGTCATGGTCATGGAGCACTCTATTTGGATTTTTTGCAGTAATTCTGCGTTGATGTACAGATAATGGATTCTACAAGTATGTGGTGTTGACATATCAAGCTGTCCACCATACTGACCAACAGAAATGTTATTATGGGCCTATTGCATGGTGTACCTAATGTACTACCAAAAGGGCAACATACAATATTAATACCACATTTCAGTGTCTTACCTACACTGATAAATGCTTCGGAAAAGAGACATTCAGACTGTCACAACTGGTGTTGTGCTTCTGTGAAAAGATACAGACTTTTCAATGCAGCTATGTGCAACCAACTGTGCTACAACCATGATGCTATCCTTTCCATGCCTCACCTTCTTATAAAAGATACTAAAGACTTATACAGCGCATGTGCACTGTGCCTGATTCTTAATATTCATAACTACGTTTGCATGTTCAGTGCTTATAATTTGTGAATGATTTCATATATACTCTATAACTATGTAAAACATATGTACAGGGCTATTACAAATGATTGAAGCGATTTCATAAATTCACTGTAGCTCCATTCATTGACATATGGTCACGACACACTACAGATACCTAGAAAAACTCATAAAGATTTGTTCGGCTGAAGCCACACTTCAGGTTTCTGCCGCCAGAGCGCTCGAGAGCGCAGTGAGACTAAATGGCGACAGGAGCCGAGAAGGCGTATGTCGTGCTTGAAATGCACTCACATCAGTCAGTCATAACAGTGCAACGACACTTCAGGACGAAGTTCAACAGAGATCCACCAACTGCTAACTCCATTCGTCGATGGTATGCGCAGTTTAAAGCTTCTGGATGCCTCTGTAAGGGGAAATCAACGGGTCGGCCTGCAGTGAGCGCAGAAACGGCTGAACGAGTGCGGGCAAGTTTCACGCGTAGCCCGCGGAAGTCGACGAATAAAGCAAGCAGGGAGCTAAACGCACCACAGCCGACGGTTTGGAAAATCTTACGGAAAAAGCTAAAGCAGAAGCCTTACCGTTTACAATTGCTACCCGATGACAAAGTCAAACGCTTCGAATTTTCAGCGCGGTTGCAACAGCTCATGGAAGAGGATGCGTTCAGTGCGAAACTTGTTTTCAGTGATGAAGCAACATTTTTTCTTAATGGTGAAGTGAACAGACACAATGTGTGAATCTGGACGGTAGAGAATCCTCACGCATTCGTGCAGCAAATTCGCAGTTCACCAAAAGTTAACGTGTTTTGTGCAATCTCACGGTTTAAAGTTTATGGCCCCTTTTTCTTCTGCGAAAAAAACGTTACAGGACACGTGTATCTGGACATGCTGGAAAATTGGCTCAGGCCACAACTGGAGACCGACAGCGCCGACTTCATCTTTCAACAGGATGGTGCTCCACCGCACTTCCATCATGATGTTCGGCATTTCTTAAACAGGAGATTGGAAAACCGATGGATCGGTCGTGGTGGAGATCATGATCAGCAATTCATGTCATGGCCTCCACGCTCTCCCGACTTAACCCCATGCGATTTCTTTCTGTGGGGTTATGTGAAAGATTCAGTGTTTAAACCTCCTCTACCAAGAAACGTGCCAGAACTGCGAGCTCGCATCAATAATGCTTTCGAACTCATTGATGGGGACATGCTGCGCCAAGTGTGGGAGGAACTTGATTATCGGCTTGATGTCTGCCGAATCACTAAAGGGTTACGTATCAAACATTTGTGAATGCCTAAAAGAACTTTTTGAGTTTTTGTATGTGTGTGCAAAGCATTTTGAAAATATCTCAAATAATAAAGTTATTGTAGAGCTGTAAAATCGCTTCAATCATTTGTAATAACCCTGTATATTAATTACCAAAACTCATTTTGTAGCCTTAGTAAACTAAATATTTCATATCGATGTGCAGTGTCCGCCCCTTTATCAATAATGCAAAGGACTTTCAGAATATAATTTTTACCAGTCTACAAAAAAAAGGAAGGAATAATTTTGCCTTAAGTCATTACCAGTCCAGATCTAGTCATATATTTAAATTTAAATATTTCATAAATTTTCTCAGATCATAATCATGTGTTCTTTAGTAATCAGACGACCAGCTGTGCAGCTATGTCAATAAGAAGTCAGTTTTTCTAATGCTTCAGATCTCAGACAAATGTTGTCCAGTATTAGTACATAGGCAGGCCAACATTGCACTAAGCTGTGCCATTCACGATCAGACATATAGACAGCGTTATCCGGCGACACCATCATGAGGTAAGAATTCAGACTGATTTCACAGGGCCATGGTGTAGCGCTGCTTACGTCAAAATTTATCAGTTTTCATGAGTTAAGATATTAACAAAAATTATTTTTATATTATTTTATACGAGGAGGTTACAAGGTCTCTACAAATTTAAAAGGCTTCTGTTCGGATTTACCTCTGCACCGGCACTGTTTCAGCAGTACTTACAGACTCTGTGCGTCGATACCTTCAGTGTGTAATTACCTAGATGACATCGTAGTTTCTGGTTCTACGCAGCAAGAACATTTGTAAAATTTAAGACAGTTGTTTGAACTGCTCCGTGAAAATGGACTTAGACTCAATAATCGCAAGAGCACATTTTTTTCAGAACAGTTGTCCTACTTGGGACATGTGATAAACTTTCAAGGCATCCATCCAAGTCCGGATCATTTAAGAGCAATATAGAGCTACCAGCACCCAAGAGAGTTTTAAGAATTGCAATCAGTTCTAGGCAAGCTCAACTATTATCACAAGTTTTTGCCTAAGGCATCATCTCTTGAAGCACTATTACATCGACTGTGTCGAAACACCGTTCCGTTCATTTGGTCGCCTGAATGCGAACGTGACTTTCAGCAGCTTAAATTTGCATTTGTTATCTAGCACGTGTCTTACGCCCTTCGATCCTGCAAAACCTCTTGTCCTCATGGTTGACGCTTCTGATTTCGGGGTCGGAGCTGTTCTCGCTCACAAATTTGGTTTGTGCTATCGCCCGATCGCATTTTCATCGAAGCTACTCTCCTCTGCGCAGCGTAACTACTCGCAGATCGAGAAGGAGCAAGAGAGGGGAAGAAAACCAATGTGCATTCCGTGTGCATACCGGGGGGAGTCATTCCAGATGTGGAAAGGGTCCTTCCGGATGCCATGAAGGTTACAGGGTGCACCCATCTGCAGGTGGTCGCTCATGTCGGCACCAATGATGTGTGTCGCTATGGATCGGAGGAAATCCTCTCTGGCTTCCGGCGGCTATCTGATTTGGTGAAGTCTGCCAGTCTCGCTAGCGGGATGAAAGCAGGGATCACCATCTGCAGCATCGTCGACAGGACTGACTGCGGACCTTTGGTGCAGAGCCGAGTGGAGGGTCTGAATCAGAGGCTGAGACGGTTCTGCGACCGTGTGGGCTGCAGATTCCTCGACTTGCGCCATAGGGTGGTGGAGTTTCGGGTTCCGCTGGATAGGTCGGGAGTCCACTACACGCAGCAAGCGGCTACACGGGTAGCAGGGATTGTGTGGCGTGCACTGGGCGGTTTTTTAGGTTAGATAACCTCGGGCAAGTACAGAAAGGGCAACAGCCTCAAAGGGTGCGGGGAAGAGTCAGGACATGCGGGGACCAAACAGCAACCGGTATTGTAATTGTAAACTGTCGAAGCTGCATTGGTAAAGTACCGGAACTTCAAGCGCTGATAGAAAACACCGAAGCTGAAATCGTTATAGGTACAGAAAGCTGGCTGAAGGCAGAGATAAATTCTGCCGAAATTTTTACAAAGGCACAGACGGTGTTTAGAAAGGATAGATTGCATGCAACCGGTGGTGGCGTGTTTGTCGCTGTTAGTAGTAGTTTATCCTGTAGTGAAGTAGAAGTGGACAGTTCCTGTGAATTATTATGGGTGGAGGTTACACTCAACAACCGAGCTAGGTTAATAATTGACTCCTTTTACCGACCTCCCAACTCAGCAGCATTGGTGGCAGAACAACTGAGAGAAAATTTGGAATACGTTTCACATAAATTTTCTCAGCATGTTATAGTCTTAGGTGGAGATTTCAATTTACCAGATATAGACTGGGACACTCAGATGTTTAGGACGGGTGGTAGGGACAGAGCATCGAGTGACATTATACTGAGTGCACTATCCGAAAACTACCTCGAGCAATTAAACAGAGAACCTACTCGTGGAGATAACATCTTGGACCTACAGATAACAAACAGACCCGAACTTTTCGACTCTGTGAGTGCAGAACAGGGAATCAGTGATCATAAGGTCGTTGCAGCATCCCTGAATATGGAAGTTAACAGGAATATAAAAAAAGGGAGGAAGGTTTATCTGTTTAGCAAGAGTAATAGAAGGCAGATTTCAGACTACCTAACAGATCAAAACGAAAATTTCTGTTCCGACACTGACAATGTTGAGTGTTTATGGAAAAAGTTCAAGGCAATCGTAAAATGAGTTTTAGACAGGTACGTGCCGAGTAAAACTGTGAGGGACGGGAAAAACCCACCGTGGTTCAACAACAAAGTTAGGAAACTACTGCGAAAGCAAATAGAGCTTCACTCCAAGTTTAAACGCAGCCAAAACCTCTCAGACAAACAGAAGCTAAACGATGTCAAAGTTAGCGTAAGGAGGACTATGCGTGAAGCGTTCAGTGAATACGAAAGTAAAATTCTATGTACCGACTTGACAGAAAATCCTAGGAAGTTCTGGTCTTACGTTAAATCAGTAAGTGGCTCGAAACAGCATATCCAGACACTCCGGGATGATGATGGCATTGAAACATAGGATGACACGCATAAAGCTGAAATACTAAACACCTTTTTCCAAAGCTCTTTCACAGAGGAAGACCGCACTGCAGTTCCTTCTCTAAATCCTCGTACGAACAAAAAAATGGCTGACATCGAAATAAGTGTCCAAGGAATAGAAAAGCAACTGGAATCACTCAACAGAGGAAAGTCCACTGGACCTGACGGGATACCAATTCGATTCTACACATACACAGAGTACGCGAAAGAACTTGCCCCCCTTCTAACAGCCGTGTACCTTAAGTCTCTGCAGGAACGGAAGGTTCCAAATGATTGTAAAAGAGCACAGGTTGTCCCCGTCTTCAAGAGGGGTCGTCGAGCAGATGCGCAAAACTATAGACCTATATCTCTGACGTCGATCTGTTGTAGAATTTCAGAACATGTTTTTTGCTCGAGTATCATGTTTTTTGGAAACCCAGAATCTACTCTGTAGGAATCAGCGTGGATTCCGGAAACAGCGATCGTGTGAGACCCATCTCGCTTTATTTGTTCATGAGACCCAGAAAATATTAGATACAGGCTCCCAGGTAGGTGCTATTTTCCTTGACTTCCGGAAGGCGTTCGATACAGTTCCGCACTGTCGGCTCATAAACAAAGTAAGAGCCTACGGAATATCAGAACAGCTGTGTGACTGGATTGAAGAGTTTTTGGAAAACAGAACACAGCATGTTGTTATCAATGGAGAGACGTCTACAGACGTTAAAGTAACCTCTGGCGTGCCACAGGGGAGTGTTATGGGACCATTGCTTTTCAGAATATATATAAATGACCTAGTAGATAGTGTCGGAAGTTCCATGCAGCTTATCGCGGATGATGCTGTAGTATACAGAGAAGTTGCAGCATTAGAAAATTGTAGCGAAATGCAGGAAGATCTGCAGCGGATAGGCACTTGGTGCAGGGAGTGGCAACTGACCCTTAACACAGACAAATGTAATGTATTGCGAATACATAGAAAGAAGGATCCTTTATTGTATGATTATATGATAGCGGAACAAACACGTGTAGCAGTTACTTCGGTAAAATATCTGGGGGTATGCGTGCGGAACGATTTGAAGTGGCATGATCATATAAAATTAATTGTTGGTAAGGCGGGTACCAGGTTGAGATTCATTGGGAGAGTCCTTAGAAAATGTAGTCCATCAACAAAGGAGGAGGCTTACAAAACACTCGTTCGACCTATACTTGAGTATTGCTCGTCAGTGTGGGATCCGTGCCAGATCGGGTTGACGGAGGGGATAGATAAGATCCAAAGAAGAGCGGCGCGTTTCGTCACAGTTTTATTTGGTAACCGTGATAGCGTTACGGAGATGTTTAGCAAACCCAAGTGGCAGACTCTGTAAGAGAGGCGCTCTGCATCGCGGTGTAGCTTGCTCGCCAGGTTTCAAGAGGGTGCGTTTCTGGATGAGGTATCGAATATGTTGCTTCCCCCTACTTATACCTCCCGAGGAGATCACGAATGTAAAATTAGAGAGATTCGAGCACGCACGGAGGCTTTCAGACAGTCGTTCTTCCCGCGAACCATACGCGACTGGAACAGAAAAGGGAGGTAATGACAGTGGCACGTAAAGTGCCCTCCACCACTCACCGTTGGGTGGCTTGCGGAGTATAAATGTAGATGTAGAATGTAGATGTAGAAGGAAGCTATCGTTTTAATATTTGGAGTTACAAAATTCCACGAGTTCTTATATGGCAGCAAGTTTACAGTTATCACGTCTTTGTTTCACCCGTCAAAGCCCGTGCCTCCACGTACGGCTCAAAACTTGATTCGTTTGTCACTATTTTTGTCGCAGTACCGTTACGACATCTTGTATCGGCCTGCTGCCCAGCACGGTAAAACGAAGCGTTATCCCGATTGCCAATAGCTAAAGACATGCTGTTCAACTCTTCGGAACAGGCTTGTATGTTCATCGATGTGCAAAATGATGATGCTGTAGAAAGTTTTCCTGTTGACTTTTGTTTTATAGCCACAGAAACAGCTAACGATCCAGTCTTAAGTGTTGTTTTGCGTTATGTCACTACGCAATGGACTTTGTCTAAAAATCGGATTGAAGGTCCTGAAGGTCTGTTGATTCGTCTTTTTTTTTTTTGTCCACAGACAACGTCTTTTTGTACAACGTGGTGTCCTCTTGCTCAACGGCCAGTCTCTTGTTATTGTTCCACGTTCGTTGCAGTTAGCTGTGCTACGACTTCTTCACCAAGGTCATTGGGGTATAGTACGGACAAAACAGTTAGCTCGCCGTCAGTGTACCTTGTTTGGAACTGATGCTGACATCACCAAGATTTGTTCTTCTTGTTCTGTGTGTGCCGAAAATCAATACGCACCACCGCAGAAATTTTTCTCTTGACCTAAGGCCACTTTGCCATGGAATCGTTTGCATTTAGATTTCACTGCTTCTTTTTGGGACGCACAATGGTTAATTCTTGTTGATTCTTTTAGCGGTTTTGCATTTGTTGTTCGCATTCCATCAACTACATCGTCTGCTACCATCAAAGACTTGTCTTCTATCTTTTGCATAGAAGGATTGCCACAAGACTTTGTCACCGACAAGGGACCTCAATTCGTGTCTGCAGAGTTCGATACCTTTTGTGAATCTTGTAAGAGGTCCGAGCAGATGTAATTTCGATGTATTGCTCATGCGCTGCCTGCGATATGCAAAGTAGAAGAGAATCTCTGACCAGAGAGCGGTGTTGACTGCAGTACGAACTGTGTAGCTGTAGCAGTAAGTTGTTGCTAGTCTGTAGTCTGCTCTGGTCTGGTCTGGTGTATCGTGTTGGCTGGGCCGGTCGCGGTGCAGCGATGCCGGAGCCTGAGTATTATTGTATAAGGTAAAAAGCAGCCTCGCGTATATGTAGTAATGTTTTCTCAAGTCCCATGTAAATGTTTTAAAAATGTCCTAATAATAATCATGAAAAAGTAACTTTTAACAACCATTCATTTCTATTTAAAGAATTTACTAATTTCTCCAATCCATGATCATCCCGATTGTTGCAAAAAAAATCAATTGCTTCCTTTCATAAACGACAAATCTATCGGCCAGCATTGCACAGGGCTGTGCCAGAAAACATTATTTTAAGAGCAGATATATATGCGTTATCTGGCGACTTCATTGAGGTAACAATTTTTCTCTTTTTTATTCAGAATGATCTTTCAGGGCCATGACGCAGCAGTGCTGACGTCCAAAATTTACCAGGTTAAATTCACAGTCAATTATTGAAAAGTTATAAGTGAGCGACAATTTAATTGAGATATTTTGTGGGGAGGTTACAATCTAATGGTATTCAGCATTTAACTTCTGCACCGTTCTCTCCTCAATCGAACGGAGCCGCTGAAAGATTCGTTCGGACGTTTAAGTTGCAAATGTCTAAATTGCGCGACTCTCATTCTCAGGAGGACGCTCTTTTCTTGTTTTTATCTCCGTACCGATTTCAGCCCCGCGACGGTTCTTCGCCAGCTGAATTGCTGCATGGTCGTCCTCACCGAACTCTGATGAATTTGTTGCACCCTCCGCACCGCGTTTCTTTGCTACGGCAGACCCACAAATTCTTGTCAGATGATACCGTCTATTATCTTCATTTCCGCGGCAATAGCCGGTGGCTGAAAGGGTGCATTCTTCGCGGTCTTGGCCGCGCTATGTTTGTCGTCTCCGGTCCATCTGGTGAGGTGCTCAGGCATCAGAATCAGATGTGCCTCGTTAGTCGTGGTGTCTCTGCCGCTTGCCCTATGTTTCCAGGGTCGGCGCCGACGGGGCTGCCCCTGCGGGGACCTCTTCCTTGCACTCCTCGTCCCTGATGGCCAGCGCCCGTAGCTTTGCCACTGCCACGCGACGACGCGCCAGCGCGGACGCCATGTCTCGCGCGGAGTCGCCCGAAGTGTCAGCATAGCTGCGGCGACCGGATAACCATATGGACCAGGTGCTTTCGACTGTGGCTCTGAGCACTATGGGACTTAACATCTGAGATCATTAGTTCCCTAGAACTTAGAACTACTTAAACCTAACTAACCTAAGGACATCACGCACATCCATGCCCGAGGCAGGATTCGAACCTGCGACCGTAGCAGTCGCGCGGTTCCGGACTGAAGTGCCTAGAACCGCTCGGCCACAGCGGCCGACCGCTTTCGACTGTGATAGGGCACAGTGACGTTCCGGTTACAGCGACGTCCACCGCCGTAGAACAGTCTTGCAGTTCCTGGTTTCCAGTCATTGTTGCCGGTCGGGTGCCCCGACCCGATGGAGGTCGACCCTTCGGCTCCTCCCATTGTTGTTACAGACACCTCATGTTGACGTGCACCCTGGAACAAGTTTCCAGGCGTTTCCTGTCTCCCCTCGGTCCGAATGACGGGGTGTGGCTGGGCATGCCTCGCCTGTAGTTAGGCTCCCCACCTCCTCAACGACGTCAGCATGCGGTCCTCCACCCGGCGGTCGTAAACCATATTCAAAGGCCGTTAGCAGATTTGCAGGGGAAGAATCTGGTATCAACGTTCGATACCGCACTTGGTAAGGGTTGCAGATATCGACCACAGTCTGTAATAGAGATCGCTGGAGCTGCGAGTTGCGACTAGCGCCGCTCCGCGGCTTTTGGCAAGCACCTAGCGAGCTCTCGTCCACTCTTGCTCGTGTAGTCAACTAGGAAGGTAGCATAGCCTTCAACTAATAGGAGGCAACCACTAAAAAGGCGTGTAGCCATGTATGGCATAAGTGATGCCTCTCTAGATATCAGTTTGTATTTATATGTATGTAGCATGTGAAGAAGCCTGTAACACAAGTGTACAATATATATTACTTTTTACCAACGTCTACTAATTATTTCAGTAGATACCGACTGTGAAGCCAACTCCTTACGAACTTCACTGCCAAACCTGCCATATATGTTTCTATTTAGCATTGGCCACCTGTCCTCATAACAACTGACGATGAGAATCATAACAAGTGTCTGTGCCCCACAGCGGCTGCCTGTCGCCAACTGGTGGTGGCGCTCCCCGCTCTTGTGTTCTGCTCGCGACCTCTTGCATGTTCAGTCGCCAGACCAATCTAACTATACGTCTGTAGCTGAGGGTAACTATAAATGTAAACTTTTTGCATGATGTTGAGGTACTCCCTTGGCCAGAAACATCCACATATCTGCCCAGACAGAAAATGTGTGGGACCAACTCGAATAACAATTCTACTCCAGTGCATGTATTGAGGATATCAAGGATCAGTTGCAACCGTTGCTGTACAGTTTGCCTCAGAAGAGAATACAACTGCTTTATGCCACCCATTATAACACAAATACCGCGAAAAGATGCGAAGTAAAAATAAGCAGTGAAACGTGATGTGCACTGCAGATTATAAAGCCTTTTTATTACCTAAACGATAATATTCAAGCCATATGCTCAGTGCCTACTAGATACTGCCGAAAATTGGAATGCAGACTCCTGCTTCCATACATTACACCAGCCGGCACTGAATTGCACCACTTCACTGTTTTGGTTACACGAAGATAACACGAACGCTATGAAATTGTTCTGCATTTGCGCCCTGTATCTCCACAGATTCTCTGTAGGTGCGTTAGGCCACGCAGTGCCTTCCATAGATGTCTCGTGGATGCTGTTTGTAGATATTGATGTCCACATTGGATTCTTCTTCTCAGCAGACCGAGAGTTCGTTGTTCCTACACTGAAGGCGGCCAGAGTTGCCGATCAGTTCTAGGCGCTACAGTCTGGAACCGCACGACCGCTACGGTCGCAGGTTCGAATCCTGCCTCGGGCATGGATGTGTGTGATGTCCTTATGTTAGTTGGGTTTAAGTAGTACTAAGTCTAGGGGACTGATGACCGCAGAATTTAAGTCCCATAGTGCTCAGAGCCATTTGAACCTTTTTTTCCTGTACTGAATGGTGCAGGGACGCTCAGTGGTGCAAAAGAAAATTCCATATTATGATCCGGACGAAATAAAGGAACGGACACTGGCTTAGGATGTCACAAATGCCTCTCCAGATTTACTCAAACCTTGCCGTCAACAGCCTGTAGACGCATACAACCAGTAAAAGTAAATTTTGAAACTTGAAACACTTCCTGATCACAGTGAATAACAGTCTCATTCCATGCAAAATGCTTTAACATTTAGTTTATTTATTTTCCATTAATATCACACGAAACAGTTTAGTGTCACTCACTGTCCTATCACTTACAATACATGTCTTTACACCTTTACAGTCCCGATCGCGACTCCTGCAGACGCTTAACCACTGTTTCGCGACTGTCTCCTCTGCTCGCGTCTGATTGGTCCATCTCAACATCTAACAAAAGTTCACCTTAAGTAAAACCTCTAACGTCTCTCATAAAATTATTAAATTTGTTAAAATTATTAAATATTTTAAAATTATTAAATTTGTTAAAATTATTATATGCAAGAATGCGTTTTGGTTAGAAAATTTAATTGTATTCTGCAAAAAAAAAAAAAAACTGTGAGCAATATGCGGCTTGGCTCCCTTTCCGAACGTCTACTCCCCACTGCTCCACCATAGGAAGCCTCTCGAACATTCCACGTTCCCACACTACGTGACCATCTGGATTCGCCTGTTGTGAGGTCAGCTATCGACTACTGGCTACTGATGTACCTTCGCTCCGTACACTGCAGCCTATAATGTAATGTAGGAATAAAAGCGGGACGCAATGTGGCATAAATGCCACACCATTCCAACCGAATCAGGGCTTGGATACAGCCCTGGGGGTACAACGATAAGTGGGCTCATACTATCAAGTTCGTTATAACTGTGACTCGAATTTTTAGTTACTGAAATAACATCACATGCGCTCTCTACCCGTAAAATTTCAATATCTTCAACATGGCTTTTGAGAGGAATTGTAAAGTGATAATCTTGAAAACATGAAGGAATGAGCCAACCAGATGCGAACGTACATGTATTAGAACACTTGACATGGGTATCAGAAATTATTATCTTCTTGAGAAGTAGATTCTGATCCATGTTACACATTGCGTAGAAAAGGTACATCAGAATAAAAGCCTTTTCTGCACTATATTTAACAAGCATCACAATCTCTTTCTGAAGAAGATAATTTCATAGTTGTCGAAATCTAGGTAATAAACCTTTCTTACGCAGCTGGTTGGATGATTCTTTCACCCTTTCCAAGACGGCTGCGAAATTTCTTGTCGTTTCTTTCTTTTAGTTTCCACCTCCCCTTCAGGATGCTTTACGTTTTTTGTCAGCCAGTGTACTTCAAGTACCTAGCAATGATATCAAGTTGGCTTACACTGAGTATACATAAAAAGGGCAGTGCGAACGATTAAATGTTCATTATTACAATGTTCAGAGAAAATAGTGAATATTTCATTTTCTATATTTCATTCGAGAGCAGATGTTGACTGAGATCACAGTTAGTAATGAACGTTAAGATGACAGTTAAGAGAGTCGTCAGAAATAATCAGTAATTAAAGTATAGAGAAAAGATTAACTGTTTCTGAAATTTTCTGTGGCTATAGTTACTGCGATGATGGATTCTCTGTTGGTATTTTAGTTACAAGAAGTGGATATTTCTAAAAATGAGTCACCGTAGTTGGACATAAAAATATATGTACAAGGAAGGTAACTGAGCAGAGTCCTTGGTAAACACAAGAAACGAACTGATCTACAAATGAAGAAAATACAAAAATATTCCGCAAAAGAAAAGATTTCTGTAATATGAGTCACTGAAGAATGAAGTCAATAGAAAGTGTTACCTAGCTAAACAGAAAGAGCTGCAGGAAAAATATAAAGAATGAGAAAAATGAACGGGAGTCGGATGGGCAGATTCAGTATGCAGAAAAGTGAAAATTACTTTATGTGAAATTAAATGCAAAAGTTGGCCGTTAAGAGTGCAGATGCCATTCCGTGAATGTATTTAAATTGGTGTCCTTGCTATAGTTCTCTTATTTAATTCGCTTGGAATTGTTAAACCGTTTACAAAATGTGAAGATGCAATTAATATAAAGGTGGAAAAATCACACAAATTTCAGTGAAAGACCTGGATGCTCGACGGTCCCATTGTGAGTGGTACAGGACGCCACAGAGCCACCTCGCACCGACTCATTACGCATTCGGCGCGCGTGGCGGTGGCGCGATATGACGAGTTATGAGAATTCCGCGCCGCTGGCCTGCACGATGCACCATTGTGCCCCAGACCACGTGGGCGCCCCTCAGCAGCCAGGCGCGCACCTGCTCTCCGCCTTCGCAGTCCATCGTCTACCACAACGTCCCCGCAGTAGACAAGCGCATCTACTGCCAGGAAACCGCAAGTATACCTTGCAGGGTTGGTCCACTTTATTATAACCAAACGTACTACACGATACGTAATGATGTTTTACCGGGTCTTTCGTCAACTTCTAAAGCGGCATCCACGTTGTGATGCGGGAAAGGGGGGGTTATCAGGCTTCAGTCTCTTTTCATGCGCTCCGTCGTGACTTCTGCTGTGCGCCAACCAGAGACACTTCACGCAAAGTTGCCGACTATACGTCAGATGCATTTTTACCTCTGTCTAAACAAATGTCCTGTTTCCTGTCTCTCCTCCTAGTTAGTATTTCCCACAGAATCCTTACCTCACCGATTCTCGAAAATATCTTGTATCTTATGTAATCAGTTAAGTTAATTTTCAACTTACATATAACAACACACCTGAAACCCTTAGATTCTCTTCTATCCAGTACGCACCAGTGATTTTTTCATTTGCGAATTAATTACATTTATCCACAACTATCAACATTAGGATGAAATGAACACCCTTAGCTGCTTACAGGCGTTGACATACGTCAACGGGGACAGATGAAAATGTGTGCCCCGGGCCGGCCGCGGTGGGCGTGCAGTTCTAGGCGCTCCAGTCCGGAGCCGCGCTGCTGCTACGGTCGCAGGTTCGAATCCTGCCTCGGGCATGGGTATGTGTGATGTCCTTAGGTTAGTTAGGTTTAAGTAGTTCTAAGTTCTAGGGGACTGATGACCACAGCAGTTGAGTCCCATAGTGCTCAGAGCCATTTGAACCATTTTGTGTGCCCCGACCGGGATTCGAAATCCGGTTCTCCTGCTTACATGGCAGACACTTTTCCATCTGAGCCACCGAGGACAGCGCGACTGCAGCGATTTAACTCTGGCACGCCTCCCGCGAAATCCACGTTCTCAACGTATTGTCCCGCACTACATTCGTTGTGCCCCGCCCGTTATACTCATTACTCGCGGCGCGTTGCCGATTCCCGTAAGAGTTCGGGCACTGTTTGTAAAATCGCACAGAAGAAAAAGAAGATGGTCAAGTGGCAGGTGAGCCTTAACTATGTCAACGCCTGTAAGCAGCTAAGGGTGTTCATTTCATTGCAATTTCATTCTAATGAGCTGCATGGTCACAGATGGTATCTGTTCCGAAAGAACAGATACCATCTTGGTTTATATCAACATTAGGATTTTTCTGCTTTTGATTCGTGCGTTGTTTCTTATCTCTGTCCCTCGACATGTCCAACGACGGTTTTGTTGGTATCAAAAATTAAAAAAGTTTTCTTTTTTGTTTATTCTAATCTGTATTAGAAAATAAATGTAGTTTCTACAAATAAAGCCTCTTGGCTGCCTGGATTTCAGTTTTTCACTTTTTTATTTTCAGTATATATACTGCACAAAGGAATTAATTTTTTG
Organism: Schistocerca piceifrons; assembly: GCF_021461385.2. Taxonomy (NCBI): domain Eukaryota; kingdom Metazoa; phylum Arthropoda; class Insecta; order Orthoptera; family Acrididae; genus Schistocerca; species Schistocerca piceifrons. Next base: position 673,897,266 of record NC_060140.1, on the reverse strand, counting down.
AGACCCCGTCGTTTTCCACCACTGCGACGCAGAAGTGTGAAATTTAGCTCAAAGATGTCTAACGACTTCCTCTGTAATCGTGCAAAGGTGTAGCGTCCTGCGACGTCACCCTCGAGCTCGGCGACGCTTCGAACAGTAATGTGTCGACACACACGAAGAAAAAGGCCAGAACTTCTCTGAGGTGCAGGGTGGGTCATTCATGTCACACTGGCACCATGTCACCACAATTCCGTCCAGCGCCACCGCGGACGTGTCACATGATCGGACGGTCATCAGCACTCTCCCCTCTAACCACATCTCACTGTCTCTCTTGTTTGGCTCTGTGATGGTCAGAACTCCACTACCCAGAATTTCAATAACGCTGTTTTCTTCTTGGTGAGGAAGGAAAACATTTCACGGACACCGCCGCTCGGAATCGACACTAAAAGGCCTCAAGAGGTGGCACGAAGGAGGTAAACGAAACCACTCCTTTCTATTGGGGCGCTCATTTACATATATATCGCATTTGGAAACGACAGTCTGTAGTGCGAAGTGCATCAGAACGACCTTCTTGACAACCTCTGACACTTCCAGATGATTGACCCTTTCTGCAAGGACTTCATAGGGCTGCAACCCCCAGAACCTCATCTGATCGTATTAGAGCCCAACTCGGCCACTATTTCACTATGATGTGCAGCGTAGAACCGCTCAATACCATTCGAACTAAATTTAACGTGTTCCTAAGCAGCAAAGCATGTTAATCCTATTTCAGCCGTCTCGATTCGTGCCCTCCTTCGGCTTGATCACGAATGGGTGTGACACTGACACGTGCGTCACCGTAACGGTTACGGGGGTAACACCCTCGGTGCTACATGCGCACGTGTAAAATTGTATTTGTACAGAGACAACCGTCGACCGTTTCCTAGGCACCTGTTGGTAGGCAACCTCTTTTATATCCTAAAGCTGAATGGTCCTACACTGCAGCTCTAGCGACCGCTCGTTGGTATGTGTCATCCGATGAGTGTCCAAGGGGTCGTTTGCCAGCAGGCACTCAGGAATAAATCCAAGGTTGTCTTTGTACAGCTGCATTTTTGAAGTACTCAAAAAAAGTACACAGGTGTCACCTAGCGTGTTGCGGAACTTGGGTTTGGAGGGACTCTATGCCATTTTATTCATTCACACGTCAATAAAGTAAGCTGCCATGGTCACACCAAAGGAGCGCGCGAAACAGGAGGGGTGAAAAAGCATAAGTACCCTTTATCACCTTCCATTAGGTGGGTGCACTCAGCGACTGTTATGTCATTTATAAATTATAGAGCGCAGCAATCAGTCGTCCTGTTTTTTCTTTTTGCAGCAAATCGAGGTTTCGGCTAATGTCAAGGCATTATCAATCCACTATTTTCTAATCTCGATGCATGTTAGTTCCCTGTTGTTCGGGCGTCAGTCACAGTTCTTTGAACACTATATATGAATATGAATGATGGCCGAACAACAGGGAACTAACATGCTTCGAGATTAGATAATAGTGCATCGATAATGGCTAGGCATTAGCCGAAATCTGGATTTGTGTAATAAAACCTAAAAAAAGGACGATTGATTGATGCGCTCTATAATTTATAAATAAATACCCTTTGATTTTTTGGATCACGTTAGAAATTCGCCGAACGATACCTAGTGCTTTGACTTCCATATTAAAGCAAAAATTGCGGTAGCGCTACATTCCAATAGGGTGAGAGCACGTCCAGAGAGGTTGTAGTAACACGATGTCGTTAGACTAGGCTAGAAAATTCCGGTAAGTGTCGGCACTGTCAACGGTTGTCAAGAACACGATTTTGTTGCACACTGTGCTGCAGACTGTCGTCTTCGTCCGCGAAACGCCAAAGAGATGGGGATGATTTGATTGAAGCTCTTCATGTGACCTCCTGAGGCCGCTTGAGCGATTGTCAGCGGCGGCGTGCCTAAAATGTTTTTCGCCGGCCAGCTCACAAGAGAACCACGTAATTTCAGCGCTGGGCGGCGCGGGTCTGACGTCTGTCGCAGAAGCATCAAGAGGAAGGGTTAGACGTGGCTAAGTGGGTTTGTGACGACTTTTCTATCATGTGACACGTGCAGAGTGGCTTTGTGCTGAATTATGGTGAAATTTGATAGCAATATGACATGATTAACCCACCTTAAAGCAGACCCAAACTTCTGACCTCTGGTTGTATTTTAGTATGTGTCGATATCTCGCTGTTTGAATCGCAGTCGAGTCCGAAGGTGACGTCATAGGGTGCCACGCTTTAGCGCCGTTTCAGTGGAACGTTGTAGACTCCTTTGACCCAAATTTCAGACCTGCGTCGCAATGGTGGCATTTCAAAGACGTGACTCTGTAATTCTTTTGCACAGTGTATTTTGGAGTGAAATCTCCAGTGCCAGGGATTTAGCTCCTAAATGCATAACGCAAATAAAAACTTGAAAACTTGTTATACAGATAGTCACCAGATTTATTCTAGGAAAGATGTACCTTTCATCATCATTATGTGCCACGTGAAACCGTTATGAATTAGTTAAGATAAATGATAAATGTTAAGGACTTTATGAAAAATGAAGAAGATTCAGCTTCTAACGTGAAAATCGGTAACTTACTAAAGAGAGTATTACACTGTAGTACTTTATATTAAGTTTTTTCCCTGTGTGATTGCTTTCACATATTTTATTGAGCTCAAGTAACGCAGAAAAGCTTGCAGAATGAGCAAAAAAAAAAAAAAAAAAAAAAAAGAAAATGGGTCGAATGATGATCGCCAATAGGGAGTTCCTTGTGGGAGATGCTGGCATCATAGGATCCATAGCTGTTACAGCAGGGGAGGCGCCAGTGCGCAATCTGTTCTCCCTGATAGGCGTGGCAATAGTTGGAATTCGACTTTTCTGTCTTGAATGTTATGAAACGCCAATACTTCCGTAAAATTTACGACACTAGCTAGAGACATCTCTAGTACAGGTAATAAACCTTCTACGTAGAGGAAAAGAACACTGAAAGCAAATACTGTCCATGTTTTTAAATGCTTTATGCGTCCACTGTTGAGAAAATGAGAACTAGCGGAATGGACATGTGCTTGAATGAGTTTCCCCGAGTACTAATGTTGTTTTCTCAAGGCATTGGTAGTAATGGCTAATGATAAAGCAGCTCAAGTGCTGAAAAAGGGTGTCATTGGAATTTTGGTATAGGAAACGCCCTGTTAGACAACATGGCGTGCGACGTACACACCCACCAACTGACTTCTCGCAAGTCTCGGCTACCTGTAGAACTGGTACTGCTCACCCACCTTTAGGGCAGAGGGAACAGGAAGAGTAGTGGCGTAGGGTCGCTGAGCGCCGGTCCTTTCACCAATGTCCTGGATTCAGTTACAAACCTCTCCACCCTGTCGCATGAAATGAGGGCACACAACACTCGGCGCTCTTCGACTGGAGGATGCTACTTGCCGGCGCCGGGTTTCACCTTCTCGCTTCTCTCATCACCATCATCCAACACATACATGCCACAACACTACACAGGCACACATCATACTTAACAGATGAACTTATATACATAGCTACCCCGTACGTAATAGATGAACTTACGTACATAACTACCTCCCGTACTTCGCCAGTGATCGGAAAAATCTTTCCAATTACATGGTTTGTACCTGGCCTTTGGTATCTCACAGCCATTCCTGCCATAAGACTTAACTTTAAGCAGATCCAGAAGAACATAGAGGCCGTGGCATGTCCTAATAAAAAGAGATCAACGAGACGAGAAAAATTTTAAAAATTCAAGTCGGCAAGTACGTTTTCATTAATTTTAAGTAATCAAACTTCATTCCCCCTCCCCATGAACTACATACATTGCCTCTGGTGGGGTGGGTTTCATGCCTCAGCGATGCAGACAGCCGTACTGTAGGTGCAACCGCATCGGAGGCTATCTGTTCAGAGGCCATACAAACGGATGGTTGGAGAGTGTCAGCAGCAATTTCAGTAGATGCAGGGCAAACAGTCTGCATGATTGACTGATCTGGCCTTGTACCATCGACCAAAACCACCTTGTGCGCTGGTACCAAATGAAAACTACAGCCGTAACTTTTTCCGAGGGCATGCAGCTCTACAGTATGGTTAAATGATGATGGTATCCTCATGGAGAAAATATTCTGCAGATAAAATAGTTCCAAAATATTTATTTTTTCCTCAGATTCGGATAAGTTTGGATCAATATTTGTAAAACTCTAATTCCTCTCTCTCAAACCCCACCCTATGGGGAGAGAGGGAGAGTTTTAGTTATAGCTAATCAAAATTTACGAAGTAAATAAGTATTTTTTATTTATCGGTAACCATTTTCCACGCAAAAATGAGAACTTCGATTTTCTTGAACTACAGCGCCAACTACCAAGAATCAAAACAAATGTTTAAGACTTTATATACGTAGTTTTTATGTAGAATCTGATTCTGCAATAAAAATGGAGGTTCCTATTTGAAATTTTAAAGTTGCCTCCCGCCCCACACCCAGGAGGCTGAGGTGGTGGGCTAATTTTAGCACCAGCAGATTTCCCCTCGAAAATAACCAACTTGGGAGTCTACACATTTTTTCGTGTGAAGTTTATTTTTCGAGTTATTCTGGTCTTTCAACTTAAAATTTACAACCTTTATAATAGGGAAACAGAAATTTCGGAACCAGATTTCAAATTGTAAGACATTTCCAGGGCTATAGACTAAAACTAAATAAATTGTAAAAAATTGGGAAATTAAGAAGATGAGACTTGGATAAGTTTAAAGAACCAGAGTTTTTCGAGAATTTCAAAAAGAGCATTAGGCAACTGTTGTCTATAACAGGGGAAGGAATACAGTAGAAGCCGAATGGGTAGCTTTAAGAGATAGTGAAGGCAGCAAAATATCACATAGGTGAAAAAACAGGTCCTAGTAGAAACCTTTGGATAACACAGGAGATATTGAATGTTACTGATGAAAGGAGAAAATGCAGCAAATGAAGCAGGCGAGAGGGAGTAAAACGTCGAAAAAATGAAATGCAAAGTAGCTAAGTAGGAAATGCTAGAGGACAAATGTAAGGATATAGAAGAATATATCACGAAGGGAAAGGTAGATATTGCCTACAGGAAAATTAAAGAGGCCTTTTGAGAAACAAAAAGCAGCTGTATGAACATCAGTCCTAAGCAAAGAAGGGAAAACTGAAGAGTGAAAGGATTATATTGAGGGGGGGATGAACTTGCATGCAGTATTATAGAAATGGATGAGAACGCAGACGAAGAGGAGATGGGAGACATGATGCTGCGAGAGGAATCTGACAGAGCACTGAAAGTCGAAAAAAGGCCCCGGGAGTAGACGATATTCCGTCAGAGCTACTGATAGCCTTGGCAGAGCCAGCCATGACAAAACTCTTCCACCTGGTGTGTAAAATTTATGAGACAGGCAAAATATCCTCAGACTTCCCGAAAAATATAATAATTCCAATTTCGAAAAAATCAGGTGCTGACCGGTGAGAATATTATCGAACTATCAGTTTAATAAGTCACGGTTACATAATACTGACACGAATTCTTTACAGAAGACTGAAAAAACGTAGAACCTCGGGGAAGACCAGTTTGTATTTCGGAGAAATGTGGGCGCACGTGGGGCCATACTGACCCTACGACTTAACATACAAGACAGACTAAGGAAAGGCGAAACTATGTTTATAGCCTTTGTACACTTATAGAATGCTTTTGACAATGTTGACTGGAATACTCTCTGTGAAATTTTGAAGGTAACAGGAGTTAAATACAAGGACGTAAAAGAAAGGCAGTGTCTGAAAACGGAGTGAGACAGGGTTGTAGCCTATCACCTTCAATCTGTACATTGTGTAAGCAGTAAATGAAACCAAAGAAAACTTTGGAGAAGGAATTAATGTTCATAGAGAGGTAATAAAAACTTTGAGGGTTTGCCGATGATGTAATTCTGTCAGGCGCAGCAGAGGAATTGGAAGATCGGTTGAATGCAATGGACAGAGTCTTGAAAGATGAGTATGAGTTGAACATCAACAAAAACAAAACAATGATAATGGAATGTAGTCGAATTACATCAGGTGATGCTGAGGCAAAGTAGTAGATGAGTTTTGCTGTTTGGGCAACAAAATGTTAATGGCCGAAGTAAAGACGATAGGCTGTAAATGACAAGAAAAGCGTTTCTGAAGAAAAGAACTTTGTTAATGTTGAGTACAGATTTAAGCGTTAGGAAGTCTCTTCTGAAAGTATTTTTATTGAGTGTAGCCATTTACGGAAGTGAAACATGGTCGACAGTCTAGGTAAGAAGAGAATAGAAGCCTTTGAAATATGTTGCTACAGAAGACTATTGAAGATTAAATGGATAGACCATATAACTAATGGGGTACTGAATGGAACTGGGAGAAAAGAAATTTACGGCACAGCCTGACTAGAAGAAGGGATCTCTTGATAGGACACATCCTGAGACATAAGGGATCGCCAATTTAGTAGTACAGGGAAGTGTAGGGGTAAAAACAGTAGTGGGAGACTAAGAGATGAGTACAGTAAGTAGTTTCAGAAGGATGTAGATTGCAGTAGTTATTCGGAGATGAAGAGGCTTGCATAGGATAGAGTAACATGAAGAGTTGCATCAAACCAGGCTTCGAGATGAAGACCGCAACTACAACGAGCTACATCTTGTATGAGACGTGATTTCAGAATGAAATATCTGTGTAAACGTTGCACGGCTTTTATGAATGTAAAGAACTGCATTGTACAATACAGAGCTGTACAGGCAATATTTTTACTATTGGTTTCGGTCAATCTGATACCATTAATGCAATGCATACTCATCGCAGTACAGTTGCTATACCCAATATGACGTTAGTCTTGCTATCAAAACGTTAAAGTGGAACTTTGGAAACATCAAGTTCCAGGTCATACGAGTCGTCAAGTGATTTTATCGTGTATGAAGGAAACCTAAGAAGAACGAAGTTGATGTAGAGAATTATAGTAGTAATGCGTTCCCTATGCACAAGGACATCATGCGATCTCAATTAAAGCAGCATGCTACTTCTTGTGGATTTCCGTCCACATACCTCCAAAACCTTGGCACAAGCGTTAAAGAGAATACCTATCTTTCCAAAGTCTCGCCGGTCCATCCCTGGTTGGACGCCATTCCAAAGAACTTTGCGATACCTTACTGCCACCGTGCCGCCTTATCAGTCCCAAGACAGTAGCGCAAGGTGTGTCGGTGACCGACACATAAACTCGCCTGTCGATTTTTCGTCGCGCACAGCTACTTTATGCTGAGTACAGAAATAGCATAACATAGCAAGAAAGGATTCAACACATGACAAAAGTTTCCCTTTATTCCAGAAATCTACAGAAGATTTCCTATGGCAGAGAAGAATAACACACAAAGAGCTTCATCATGCCATTAGTAAAAACGTGTTCCAATACTGCAAGATGACTAATTTTGCTTTAGATAATCACATTGAAAATAACTTAGATTGTTATATGCCAGTAACAAAAGTATTGCTGATGAAAACCTCCATAACGATGTTAACGTTATTAATTTATGATATACAGTAGTGATGATTGTGCAGTCAAAAACCAAGAAGAAAGAAGAAAAAAAGGCCTGAGTAATTAGTACATAAAAAGACATGAGTTTTAAAAGGCAGCAGTGCTGCCTCATTTCCTTGAACAAAGGAGGAATAAAAAGGGCTTCTGGAACCGTCCTTAGAAGCTTAGAGAATGGGAATGGTACCAAGACTATTTGACTGCTTCGACACTGACTGAAGTGCGTTGTCTTTACAGCGCACAAGAGCAGTTATTCATTTACATCTACATCTACATTTATACTCCGCAAGCCACCCAACGATGTGTGGCGGAGGGCACTTTACGTGCCACTGTCATTATCTCCCTTTCCTGTTCCAGTCGCGTATGGTTCGCGGGAAGAACGACTGCCGGAAAGCCTCCGTGAGCGCTCGAATCTCTCTAATTTTACATTAGTGATCTCCACGGGAGGTATAAGTAGGGGGAAGCAATATATTCGATACCTCATCCAGAAACGCACCCTCTCGAAACCTGGACAGCAAGCTACACCGCGATGCAGAGCGCCTCTCTTGAGTTTGCTAAACATTTCCGTAACGCTATCACGCTTACCAAATAGTCCTGTGACGAAACGTGCCGCTCTTCTTCGGATCTTCTCTATCTCCTCTGTCAACCCGACCTGGTATGGATCCCACACTAATGAGCAATACTCAAGTATAGGTCGAACGAGTGTTTTGTAAGCCACCTCCTTTGTTGATGGACTACATTTTCTAAGGACTCTCCCAATGAATCTCAACCTGGCACCCGCCTTACCAACATTCATAATTCAGGACATGCGTGATTAAAATGAATGGTTAATATTAAATTCCGTTAATAAAGGTAGACAAATATGAATGCGAATTCACACAAGTGCACAGAAGGCCACATACATCAATAAGGAGAAGAATACGATCATGTTCACGTGAAAAAGTGGTTGTAATATACTAATTCCAGGTATCATAACACGCATATTTAAAGGCAGGAGGAATTCAGCACTAAATGAGGGTTTTATTTGTTCGTGATTTTTGCCATTATTCGTGGGTGAAATATCTGTGTTGCGACTTAAGTGAAAATGTCTAATCGCGTGTAGCGATATACTTCTATTGCTGAAGAAGATGAAAGAGAGAGATAGAGGGTAGGAGGGTGACAGGGAAAGAGAGAGAGAGAGAAGGGAGGGAAGAAAACCTACAACTACCACCGCAGTCTACTTCTCTCTAAAACTACGAAGGTAGTGTTCCAACTACACCTTTATGACACCTGGCGACACCTTCAATTAAGTATCTGAACGTCTGCGCAGGAATGGCAGTATTCTTCCTCAGCAGATGAACGTGGACGCTGCCTCCTGAAGCGAAGTTGACGTTCTAACTCCTATCAGATGCGTTTCATTCTGTTCAGATCGGGACTCTGGGCAGATAAGCCCCTTTGAGGGCTGTTTTTATCCACAAGCCACTGCCTTACGGGTGCGGCTTTAAGACTGACTGCATTTTCGTTGTGATACAACCATCGTCTCTGAACAGTTCCTTTACTGCAGGCAGCACAAAATGTTGTAAAACGTGTTCTTGTCCATCTTTACTTAGTGTGCAGTAAGCGCACCACACCGTAACCACGAAAAACACACCCTTACCTCTGCCCTTCACTGTTGACGTTTCATATGGTGGAAGGTAACGTTCTCCAGGGTTTCGCCAAACCAAGATCCTTTCATCGGATTGCCGCGTGGTGTAGCACGATTCATCCCTTCAAAACACTCGTTTCCAGTCATCCACTGTCCATTGGAGTCGCTTTTCACACCACCTCAAGCGTCGCCTGCGGAAATGTGGGGCTCATGAGGAGCTGCTCGACCGTCGTACACCGTTTGATTTACCTCCTAAGCGTAGTGACTGTGCTAGCTGGACTGCTGGAGATTTCATGCGATTACTTGTAAGCACCGTCCGCAACGCTCGACGGTGTCTGCTCATACATCAGTGCACGAGTTTTGCTTGCTCTTGTTTTAGCTATGGTTGTTCCCTCTGGTTTCACTTCATTATCACATCGCCAATAGTGACAGCTTTTGAAAGGTTCAGATTTCTGATGGGTTTGTTACTCGAGGGACATATGATGACTCGTTGATACTTGAATTCATTGTGCTCTGCTACCCGACCCATACTGCAGTTACTGTTTCCCAGGCTGACAACACAATAGTCCCTATCACTCGTGACATCTGGCGGTCAATTTCGCATTGCGTGAGGTGTCCGTCCGGATATTTCTGATCTATAGAGATTTCATTAGCTCTTCCATCTTTTCCTGTCTTTCGTTAATATCTAAGTACATGCTGTAGCACACATCGGCTATGTCCTCTTTTCCTTATTCTAGCCTTTGTCGTCCGTGATCTGGCAGTAGCGTCTTTGAATACTAGTCGAAACCCAGCAACTATTCACATTCAGTATAAAAGTCACAATCAGTGGCGGCCGAATACTTCCAGCATAAGAAGTCAACCTTTTGCTGTACTGCATTAAAATGACACAATATGTATCCACAGGAGATTTGCACTGTAAATGGAAGTGTCATGACAAGCTCTCCATCGGCAAAAGACCTCGGATTAGTCTCCAATTCGGATCTCCGGGAGGGGACTGACAGGGGACAGGTAATAACCAGAAAAAGATGAAACTACAAACGACGCGATAAAGTTTTACGAGTCGCAGCTTGGAATGTTAGAATTAGTAGGAAACTCGGAAAATCTTGAAAGGGAAATGGGATGGCTCGATTTAGATATGGAGTGGGTTAGTGAGATGAAAAGGAAACAAGATAAGGATACTTCGTAAGACGAATATAGGGTAATATCAATGGCGTAACAAGAGTAGTAGTTATGAATATGACAGTAGGGCGCAGAGGGATTTACTGTGGATAGTTCAATGATAGCATTGTCCTTATCAGATTCGACAGCAACCAGCGCCGACAACGATAGTCTAAGTATACACGCCAACGTCGCAAGCAGAAGATGAAGAGACAGAGAATGTATACGAGGATACTGAACTTGTAATTTTGTATGTAAACGGAGATGAAGATCTATTAATCATGGGGGATTGAACGCGGTTGTAGTGGATGGAGCAGAAGAAAGAATTGGGCTTGACACTATGTTTGAGAGATGAAAAAGAGTAATTGGGTTCTGCAATAAAGTTCAGATGGTAGCAGTTAATATTCTGTTCAAGACTTACATGAGGAGAACGTGTTTTTGGAAAGTCCCAGAAATGCGGGATGATGCTCACGGTTAGACAGAGATTCAAAAATCAAGTAGGTACAGACTCAGATTAGAATTCAGTAATGACCAAGGGTAGATTGAAGCTCAAGAGAATTCTCTGGAAGAATCAGTATGGAAGGAAGTAGGATACTGAAATACTGAGGAATGATTAGGCATGCTTGATGTTCACTGTGGATACTGCAAGATGGTATATCACAACAGGTACTCCATTTGAAGAGAAGTAGACATATCTAAGAAAGGCAATAACAGATGATGGACGGTCAGACATAGGTACAAGGAAGGTAACTGCGAAGATGCTTTGGTTAAGAAAAGAAATACTTGAACTGATCAGTGAAACGAGAAATTACAAATTTTCAGGGGAAGACACGAATGCAACAGTATAAATGACTTCGGAGTTAAATATGTGGGAAATGCAGGATAACCACGGCGAAATGGCTGCAGAAAAATGTGAAGAAATCGAAAAAGAAATTATCCACTGAAGAAATACCTTAGCATGTTGAAAAATCGAAACAACTTTCGATGAAATTAAAATCAAGGTCGCTAACTTTAAGAGTGCAATGGTAATTCCATTGTTAAAGAGGAGACAATGGATAGGTGGAAAAAGGATTCTGAAAGCCTCTCTGGGGGGGGGGGGGGGGGTCTGGGGACTTGACCGATGCGTGATAGAAGAAGAAACTGATGTGGATACAGAAGACACAGGAATACAGAACGCATTAGAGTCAGGATTTAAAAGGATTCTGGAAGGTTTGGGATCAAATAAAGCAAAAGGCATAGATAAACTTCCTTTGGAGTTTCTAGAATCATTTGGGGAGGTGGCACTCAAACGACTATTTAAATCGCTGTGTAAAATGTATGAGACTTGGGACGCAGAATCTAACTTTCGGAAACATATCATCCGAAAATAGCAAGGACAGATATGTGTGCAAACTGTCGCACAACAACAGTATACCGAATAATGGAAAAGGAGACTGAGAAACTGTTCGATGCCGATCAATTGGGCTTTAGGAAACGTAAATGCGCCGGAGAGGCAATACTGACAATGTGCGTGAGAATGAAAACAGGGCTGAAGAAATATCCCGTGCATTCGGTATATCGATCTAGTAAAGCTCTCGACACGTAAAATGAAGCAATATGTTCGAAATTCTGAGAAAAATAAGAGTAAGCTATAGTGAAGAGGACTAATATACATTACAGTTTGGAAAAAGTGAAACACCAAGACCGAGAGATGTGATCACAAATAAATTTATTCTGCCGATTAGGGACATGACACCTCACAAATGATTAGCGTTACAGACCGGTACATGCATTTTGACTGTGGTAATTCAGTACGAAGTAGTGCCACCATGTGCAGCAATGAGAGATGCAAGAATTTGTGACATGGATTCAAAGAGCACCTGAATATACAGCTGGTGAACACTGGGCTACTCGGTCTGTAGGTGTGTCCATAAAGGATCAAGTGTGGCTGAAGGAGTACCTGAGCTAACAAGTTGCCTACAGACCGTCCCAGAGATGTTCCATAGGCCGCATGTCAAGGTAATAGGCAATCCAGGGAAGCAGTGGTACCCGTCGTTCTTCGAAGAAGGCTTGCACATTCCTCACCACATGCTGTCGGGCGTAGTCCTGCTGAGATGTGGTGCTGAAATATGGTATGTGGAACGTCCTGCAAGTAGGAGAGTGCCCCAGACTGTAAGAACTCCCTGATGTAGCGGTGGCTGTTGAGTTTGCCCTCAACATGAGATCATGTGTTAGGGAATGGCGCCCCAATCCTCAATCCCTGACACTTGGCATTTCTCCACTATCTTATTCAACAATACAGCTGTCCGACTGCATTCAAACGCGTATGCGTCTATCACTGTAGGACAAGTGGAAACGGGGCTCATCCGAAACGCTGTATTTTGTCACTCAGCATGCCAGTGTCGACGTTCACATGCCAGCTGCAGTCTTCAGTGTTGGTGGGCTCTGATCAATGGAAACTGATGCAACGGCATGCAGGTCACCAGTCCAGCCCGCAGAGGACGGCGTCGAAAGATCGACGAAGACATCTCCATAACCGTTGAAGTGCTCAAACGCCCCGCCAACAATGTGGACTGAGACGCCCTGCTTAAGTCCGCAGGACAGAACAGGTAGTTGGAATTGTGGTAAGGGGCCAAAAAGGGGCTGTCAGTTACACTCAAACACATATTTAGTTGTCCAAACAATGCAGCAAAAATTTTAGAACTTAGTTATCGGCTGAATAGGCCACACTATCTTGTGGTTTAATGGCACAACCACTTAAATTTAAAAACGGCTGAAAGCCATTAACTTAAAATTCAGCCTCAAAACAGAAGGCAGAAGGCCTTACGTAAGTAAGTTCCATAACTTCTCTGAAGGCCCAACAAATCGAACACTAGAAAATTAAACAAGTTTAATTTCAAGATGGCTGAAGGCCCATGATTTAAGACTGTAGGTAAAATTAATTAAAAAATACACAAGGCAGAAGGCCTTACCTTCAATTAGGCTGAAGGCCCCACACAGTCTGACAGTTGAAAGACAAGAACTGTAATTTTAAAACGGCTGAAGGCCGTTTACTTAAAACAACTAAAATAATTTTTAGTAGGCAGAAGGCCCAAAGCTTTATCTTTAAAGAATATTTTACACAGGCTGAAGGGCCAAACAATCTGAGATTTAACAAGTAAGGAATTTAAATTTTAAAGCGGCTGAAGGCCCATTATTGAAAACACAACTACAATAAATTTTCAAAAGGCAGAAGGCGCAAAGCTTTATCCAAAAAATATTTTAAATGAGACTGAAGGCCCAATAATGCAAGGCTTGATGAGTAAGGAACCTTCAATTTTAAAGCGGCTGAAGGCCCATTATTTAAAACCCATCTGAAAGCATATAAATTCATACCATCGGCTATAAGCCATTAAAATACACAATCAAAAACCAATAAGAAAAAACAGTACAACCAGCGGCGCTCAGACGTTTTCGAGGGTCGGTCTGCAATTGAAATATTAACGTTCGCTTAGGGGAGACAGGTAGTCGGCCCAACTATATTCAATCCGCCGGTAACCCAACCAAGAGACAGTCAACGGACCCACCGACAAGACGACTTGCTTTCCACCTGACCAGTGCACAAGGGACTCCAAAGCCAAAACGTAAAAGGAATAGCCGCCCACAACCAAGTATGCATAAGCTGTCAAAACTACAGACACGTGTTGGACAGCGACAACACGGTGAGGAAAGGACACTTCCTGAATTTTACGCAAGCGGCCAGGGCAGGTAACCGGAACGCTATCGGTCACAAGGCAGAAAATTCCGCTGGTGCACTTCAAGTAACAAAAATACAGTTAAACTGCACCGGATGGTGGCCAAACTTTCGCCAACTCGAACACTCGGTGTTGCTCACGGGAATACCCCCAACAGCCAACCATGATAACCAACGGCACAATGTGAAAGGTCTGGCTTCGGTAATTAAACCACCACTCAACTTTGGTGTCCTGGGTCGATGAGCCGCGAACCCCGTAGCAATCGGAACAGTTCCCACACACTCCGACACTGCGTAGAGACTCCCCAGCGGGCCAGGCCCACTGTTCCGCGAGGAGATTTCGTGGCTGATCCACACCAACCGACCGACTGCCACACATCAGCGCGGAGACAGCACTAAAGTAACTGAGCAGTCGACGACATCACAAACTACACACAGTTTCACAAACACTTGCACGAAGTATATAAAGATAGTAACTGTTCCCGAAAGAACAGATACCATTGGTGACCGTGCAGCTTCTCTAGAATCATTGATAATTAGTTGAAACCCTCAGCTGCCGACAGGTGTTGATATACCCCAATGGGGACAGCTGAAAATGTGGGCCCCGATCCAAACTCTTATGGGAATCGTCACCTTAGTGGGCGCGAGTAATGAGTGGATGGGCAAATATCTATTAGGAACATTACGTATGTAGATTGTGGACAACTGGGAATGTGGGTCTCATGGGAAGCGAAAAAGGGATGAGTCACCGTAGTCGCGCCATTCGTCTGTGTCCTCGGTGGCTCAGATGGATAGAGCGTCTGCTATGGAAATAGGATATCCCGGGTTCGAGACCCGCTCGGGGCACACATTTTCATCTGTCTCCATCGAGGTATATCAACAACACCTGTCGGCAGCTGAGGGTTTCAACTAATTATCTCTTGCATAAAGGACTAGACAGTAATAACGGCAGCGACTGTGCAATAACAAGGCCGAATCAAGAGCCAGCACACGCAGGCAACTCATAAGCGATAGCCGGCCAACATACACGTCGTCCGACAAGACGACCGACCGACGACCAACCAAGGTGGTCCGCACTCAAGTGTTGTGTATCGGCGAGAGTCGGGCGAGTCATGGCTGTCCGGACCTCACTGCAGCGGAGCCCCGACTGAACTTACGCCGCGTCCTAAGTCAAACACTACTACGTCCGAACTGCACTGCTAGCGCCTCCCAACTCACTGCCAGATCCGAACTAACCCCGAACACACGACAACCGGGAAGTAATAGCAGTCAGCAAAGATAATACGCCAGGGCTTATATCGATAAGCGGCGCTGCTGCTGCTCATGGTCAATCAAGGCGGCAACTTGTGACGCCAGTATTTGAAATTAACATAACGAGGTAGTAGTAGAGTAAAAACAGGATTTCACATGAGGTGTGGCACGAACACGAGCCACGCACGGCTCATGGACGATGCTGTTCTGTCCGTTATGACCTAAAGCGCAAGATGGCGGTCATCTCGCACTGTGGTCTCACTGTGTCGTCCAGTAGCCTGTCGGAGCTGTGTACGGCCCTCTTCTCTGCAATTGTTCCACACAGACCAGCATGCCCATTACGAGGTGCATTGTCACAGAAAGACAGACCCGCCTTCTGGACACCAGCAACACTGCCCCGCTCGAACGGTCCCAAATGTAGATATTCCACCCTGTGATGTCGGCGGGGCATATTGACACTGGGTTACACGTTGCCACTTCGTATGACGGGTCGACATTGATTGAGCGTTGCGTAACACTGAACTTTCCGGTGACTCAAAGGAATACGCTTTTGAGGCCATGTGCACAACACTTCTCTGCCATTTAAGTCACTTATTATGCTTCTGCTGTTCTACCAGTCCTCTTATCGTGCCGTTTTGCTGCTGAAGGTTTTCCCTTTTCACAAGCAACAGTGTACAATAGGCACAAGAATAAAGACGGAGCAGTAAGATGGGAATACCACGAACAAACTGTTCGGATTAAAAAGGGTACAGGATATTCAAACGTGGTAAATGGTAGCGTCTTTGATTATTAATCAAAATTTCTTCGCTCCCGGGCTCGAAACCTGACACCGCTTACATTTTTTCTTGATAATTAGCAATCGTGCCCGAAGACTTTCGGCATAAGAAGTTACCCCGACACTGCCAACGAGGTGTCAAAGATGGCGGTGAAGCGGGCAGAAGTTCAGGTCACACTCTTCTTCCTGGTGAGGGAAACTGTCCCTACAGGCGGAAGACTCAGCAATGATCAACGTCATGAGGATGCAGAAGGCAACATAAACCACTACGTTAAAGACACGTATCAGGTATCCAAAGGACATGGGGCCTGTAATTCTAAAGATGTCAAGATGATCTCTCTATTGGCAAAAGATTCCGGAACAGTCCACGATTCTGATCTCGGGATCTCGGGGGGGGGGGGGGGGGGGGAGACTGCCAAGGGGAGGGGTGGCAATGAGGAAAAGATTGAATAACCAAAGGAAGATCAACGTTCGCCGAGTCGGGGCGGGGAGTGTCAAACGTCTGAACGTGGTAGGGACGCTAGAAAATCTGAAAAAGGTAATGCAAAGGTTCATTCTAGATACAGTAGGGGTCAGTGAAGTGAATGGAAAGAAGACAGGAATTTCCAGTCAGATGAGTATACGGTAATATCAACAGCAGCAGAAAATAGCATAACGGGAGTAGGATTAGTTATGAATAGGCAGAGAGGGCAGAGAGTGTGATACTGTGAACAGTTCAATGACAGGGTTATTCTTATCAGAATCGACAGAAAACCAACACTGACAACGATAGTTCAGATATACATGCCGACGTCGCAAGCTGAAGATGAAGAGATAGAGGAAGTATATAAGGATGTTGAAAGCACAATACAGTACGTAAGTGCACATCAAAATGTAATAGCCATGGGGGACTAGAATACAGTTGTAAGGGAAAGAGTAGAAAAAAAGGTTACAGTAGAATATGGGCTTGAGGCAAGGAATGAGAGAGGAGAGAGACTAAATGAGTTGCGTAATAAATTTCAACCAGTAATTGCGAATAATCTATTCAAGAATCACAAAAGGAGGAGGTGTACTTGGAGAAGACTGGGTGATACGGGAAGATTTTTATATTAGATTATATCATGGTCAGGTAGAGATTCCTAAATCAGATAGTGGATAGTAAGGCTTATCCAGGAGCAGGTACAGACTCAGATCCCAATGCAGCAATGATGAAGAGATTAGTCAGGAAGAGTCAATTCGTAAAGAAGTGGGATTCGGAAATACTAAGGAATGACAAAATACATTGAAGGTCTCTAAGGCTATAGATACAGCTATAAGGAATAGCTCAGTAGGCACTACAGCTGAAGAGAAATGGAAATCTCTTAAAAAGGGCAATCACAGGAGTTGGAAGGAAAAACATAGGTACAAAAAAGGTAACTGCGAAGAGACCATGGGTAACAGATGAAATACTTCAGTCGATTGATGAAAGAAGGAAGTACAGAAATGTTCAGGGAAATTCAGGACTACAAAAATACAAGTCGAAGAACAAAGAAATAAATAGGAAGTGCTGGGACGCTATGACGAAATGGCTACATGAAAAATATGCAGAAATGGAATCCATGCAAAGCTGACTCGCTGCTTATTGTTCTCCAAAGGCGATCCAACAAGCTAGTAAGGAGGCTCGCCAGTACACACAGGGTGTTTGTTTTAACTCGAAACTAAATATCTCAAAAACGACGCATCGTATGAAAAAGTGTTCTAGGGAAAAAGTTCATATTAGAAAGGGGGACAGCCGCCTGTGCTACAACTGGTAACCTGCTAACCATCCTCCTTGAGCTGGCGAGGTTAACTTTGTATTTTCAAATGAGAACCCACACTTTTATTGCATATTCGGATTCTACGCCAAAAAATACGTACGATTGACTCAGCCCATTGTTTCCAATTCGTGGTAAATGGCGCTTTTAACCGACAAATATCAAGTGTGCTTGTCTTTGCATTCAGGAACTGGTGCATTTGAGCCTCCTTTTCGTTTACGATGTGAATGTAAACATTTGATTTCTAACGGTTGACATTAACATTAAAATGTTACTTGAGTGTTGCAACTGAGCTTGTACAGTGCGCATTAGATAGCTACACTTTCTCATCTCTGGAAAATACTGTATCCCAGGGGGTTGATTGTGCGTGAGTCATCGAACCATCGGAGTGCCTGGTTTCTACAACTACATATATTCTCCGCTAGCCACCAAGCGGTCTGTGGCGAGGGTACAATTCGCGCCAAAGTAATATTTCCCCCCCCCCCCCCTCCCCACTGTTCCACTTGCGGATCGCACGAGGGAAAAACGACTGTCTGAACGCCTGAGTACGAGCTATAATTTCCTTCGTCTTTGAATGGTGATCATGGCGCGATTTTAAACTTGGTGGTAATAATATATGCTATACATCCTCGGCGAAGATCGGATATCGGAATTTAGTGAGCAGCCCCTTTCATTCAGCGCGTCGTCTATCTGCAAGTGTATCCCACTTCAAACTTTCTATGAGAATTGTAACGCTCTCGTGATGGCTAAATGTACCAGTCACTAATCTTGCCACTTTTCTTTGGACCTTTTGAATCTGTTGAATGAGACCCAACTGGTAAGGGTCCCATACATAAGAACAATACTCTAAGACTGGACGAACTAACGTAAGCAATTTCCTTTGTTGGAGGACTGCATCGCTTCAGGATTCTACCAATAAACCGCAATCTAGAGTTCGCCTTGCTCATTACTTGTGTAATCTGATCATTCCATTTGAGATCATTTCGAACAGTCACACTCAGATACTTGACGAACCGCTTCCAAAGACTGGGCATTTATTTTGTACTCGTACGTTAATGGGGATTTTCGCCTTATTATACACAGTAGGTCACACTTACTAATATTGAGAGATAACTGCCAGTCGTTACACCACGCATTTATTTTCTGCAAATCCTCGTTGATTTGTTCACAACTTTCATGTGATATTACTTTCCTGTAGACTACAGCATCATCGGCAAACATTCTAATACCGCTTTCAATACCAGATCGTTTATGAAAATCGAAAAAAGCAGCGGACCTATTACGCTGCCCTGGGGCACACTTGAAGTTACGCTTGTTTCTGTTGAAGTCACCCCATTGAGGACGACATACTGTTCTCTGTCCGTTATAAAACTTTCCAACTGCATATGGCATCGGATAGACCGTAAGCGCGCACTTTTTGGAGCAAGCGACAATGCGGAACTGAGTCGAACGCCTTTCGAAAGTCGAGAAATATGGCATCAACCTGGAAGCCGGTATTTAGAGCCTGTTGCCTATTATGCACAAAGACGGCCAGTTGCGTCTCACATGACCGCTGTTTTCTGAAACCGTGCTGGTTTCTGCAGATGAGCTTCTCAGAGTCTAGAAAGGTCATTATGTCTGAACACAAAACGTGTTCCATGATTCTACAACAAATCCATGTCAGTGAAATTGACCGGTAACTATGTGCATCAGATTTTCTACCCTTTTTATAGATCGCGATGACCTAGGTCTTCTTCCAGTCCCGTGGAACTTTCCGTTGTTCCAATGATCTCTGATAGATGATGTATAAGAATGGTGATGTATTTGCAGCATAGTCAACATTTAATCTTACGGGGATACCGTCTGTGCCAGATGCCTTCCTGGCGTCTAAGGATCTTAACTGTTTTACAATTCCAGATACACTAAACACTAAGTCAGTCATCCTCGCGTTTGCTGGATAATTGAAAGGGGGAATGGTGCTGCAGTCCTCTACCGTAAACGAGTTTTTGAAAGCTAGGTTTAGAATTTCGGCCTTCTGTTTATCATTATACGTTACTTTACCCGTACTGTCAGCAAGAGAAGGTACTGAATTACTTTTTTAGGTGGGTACCCTAATCCTCCCATCGGGGTGACTCATTCCGGTGTGTGTTTCTACACAGTCGCCGCCACTCTTGCGCTGTCCGGCAGAACACGGATCACAACCATTGTAATAAGGTAAGGTGTCCATGAAGTGATAGTGATACGAAAATCAAGCGCCGAATTACATGAGAGTCAACGCTACTCACAGAAATCAAGCATCCAGATGGAAATAGAAAACTATTACATCCACGTAACAGTTCCTGGATTACGCTCAACGTAGTTTCTAAACAGTCATCTATATGGCTAACCGTATTGTACTCTACTATCAAGTAAATTTCGGACATAAATATCAACTGTTAGAGCACAAAGGTTTACATTTACTTTGTAAATGAAATGTAGAATCGAATGCGTTTCTTTTTAATTGCAGAAACAGGCACACTGGATATTAATCGATTACAGTGCCATCTACCACGTATGGAAACAATGGTCTTAGTAAATTGCACGCGCTTTTGGCGTAGAATCAGAATATCCAATAAAAACGGGGTTCCATTTGAAAATACGAAACTGACCCCGTTCACGCAGCAGGAGTGGTTAGGCAAAGGGCAGTCGTAGCACAGAGAGATGTCACCTTTACTAATATTAACTTGTCACCTAGAACATTTTCTTCGTACGATGCGTCGTTTTTGAGGTATTTTGTAATTTCAAGTTTCACCGTGCATACGCGAGACGTGAACCTCAGTTTAGTCGTCGACTTCATGCCTAATCTGTCACGAGAATTCATTTTCATTCATAAAACCCAACATTAAATTGTCTCCGAAGGGAAGAATCATTTCAATCCGGGTAACTAAAATTTATATTTGAAAACTGTGACTGACAATTTTATTTTAAATTTTAGTACTTGAAATTACTTTTAAAGCAAAAAGATATTAGTAAATTAAGCCAGATGGCAGCTAGTGGATTCATTTACTGATCTCTAGCCGTTGCTGAAGAGCGGCCATCTTCAAAATATGGAAAAATATTATTTGGGATATTTGTTATTTTTGTTGAGATAATCCTTTCATTGACTGTTGCATTAAAACATTGTAAGGAAGAAAATAAGATCCCCACACAAATGGTGCACATTATCGTAAATACTAAGAACAGCTAGAGTAGACAATAAGACGGTTATTCTAGCACAGTTCTGCAAAACCAGTGAAACCATAAAGGTAGACTTGCATCACAGCTTACAGTGAGCTGCCGCCGCTGCTGCTGCGTGTAATTCCTGCAGATGGCGCTGACGTCTGCTGGTAAGTCACGCTCGCCGTAGCGGATGCGCCTGCATCGGGAGGCAGCCCGCAGCTCAGCTGGCTTCCACGTCAGAATTGCCCGTTCACCCGGCTAGCACCGGAGCGTCTCGCCAGCGCGCACTAGGCTGACTTCCACGGCAGTTCCGCTCAGAGGAAGGCTGTCAGATATATCACGTAACAGCCGGTGAAGGTGCATAGTGATCGGTAACAGAGTAATTTTGCTGAGCTACTTGCAATTTTCGTTCATTATGAAAATGAACGTAAATTGCAAGTAGCTCAGCAAAATTACTCTGTTACCGATCGCTATGCACCTTCACCGGCTGTTACGTGATATATCAGACAGCCTTCCTCTGAGCGGAACTGCCGTGGAAGTCAGCCTAGTGCGCGCTGGCGAGACGCTCCGGTGCTAGCCGGGTTGAAAATGTCATCATACCATTTTCCTTTTACTTTTCGTTTTTGAATAAATTCAGAGCCATAATGACACCTAGACAGTCGTTCGTGACCAAGCAATCTACACAGAAAAGATATTCTGATCAGACTAGACCAGCGGTCGTTAAACGTTTTTTCTCAAGGTTCAGTGACAACATTGCGGGGTATCAACTCGTTCGAGATATCTACCCATCTTATTATTAATTGATGAAACCACTCACGCGTTAGACCTCAGCCCAGTTCCGACCGGTCGACTGCCATGCAATTGCTCCAGCCGTTTTTGTCAGTACATGACCCTGATGACCCCGCTGCTTCTTTATTTAAGCAAATCTTCAATTAGACTCACGAGCTCTGAGTGGACCGCGTGACAGATCTCCCTACCTCAGAAAAAGGTCTGAGGGTGCAATGCCTATTGAACCCGTGTTCACAATTCGGTATGAAGACGCTCCTGTTTATTCGTAACCTACATATATTGGCATATTAAATGCCCCCAACAGACTAGCAGAGGACATGATATGCTGGCCACCGGTCCCCAAGTACTGATCGTTAATAGTCTGCACTATTCGGAATACATTCTGTTGACTGCGGTCTGTTTCAGACTGCTGCCAACCTCAGTGATCTAATAGTTGTGGCATCATAGTTGTGCGGCGAAGTATCTTTAGTTTCACTATGTATCAGAATGACTTTTATTAATAATGGTATCCCTACTTATATTAAAATGCTCTACTGAATATCACACACCATGGCAAGAGTTCGATAAATGATTTCAATGACTGCATTGTATTACAACAGCTTTAATTGATATGATGTTCGTTGCTACAAATAAATACCGCATCTGAACATGATCGTTTCTGTAACGCCTATTCACGAATCCATGTTATTTACGTTTCAAAAGAAGCTGATCGGAATGAATCGCGCACTGGAAGACAAGCAATAAAACATTCCTCCCTCTTACTTTCTCAAGCCCCGCAGTGGCCGCACTACTTAACCCTTTGCTCCTGTGGCATGGGGCCAGTTTTACTTATCTCACGGTCGAATAGATCGACGTCAATTTACATTAAGCACATCTAAACCTGGTGTTCTGTTTGGGTCCATTTAACCCAAAGTGGCAACAAAATTCGTTTCTTATTTCTTACATGTCAACACAACTTAATGAAATTTGGTGAATTTGTCTGAAAATGCAATGGTAGTATGTGTTTAAAAATGTTTTAAAATATTTAAGTCATTTGGTGATAAACCATAATAGTTATGTATGTAACGTTAGGGTTGTAGTGACCCGAAATTAATTTCACTAACGTCAAATACTTTCTGGCTGGCTGTTACGTTTTATTGTAGTAACGACTTTCACTGTTCATACTTATTCTCAGCATTCAACAAGTCAACAAAGGTGCTGCGTTTACCACAATGCAATTGTCATTAGCGCTTGTCAACTGTTAGAATTAGCCATTGCTCCTGCTCAGTTTGAACTGTGACATTGAACTGTCTATCGCTTGTGATCAGTCTGAATCGTAACGTCATGGTTATTATGTCACTGGCCGGCCGGAGTGGCCGAGCGGTTCTAGGCGCCACAGTCTGTAACCGCGTGACCGCTACGGTCGCAGGTTCGAATCCTGCCTCGGGCATGGATGTGTGTGATATCCTTAGGTTAGTTAGGTTTAAGTAGTTCTAAGTTCTAGGGGACTGATGACCTCAGATGTTAAGTCCCATAGTGCTCAGAGCCATTTGAACCATTTTATAATATCACTGGCAGAAGAATCCGTAAATATCTCAACAGACGAAGGATCATTTTCCGGGTTAGAAGTTCATGTCAATAATGCATCTGAAAGAGAATGTTCTTTTCACAGTGACTACAGTCTACAGCCTGCTCAAAGTATTGTATAGACTTCCGTTTCTAAAAACGGGAACACGGAATGGCAGTTGCAGCTACCAGCACAGCACAACACCGCCGCCTACCTTCTTCGAACTTCATCAAGAGTATCGCAGGGGTTACAGATATGCAAGCAGCAGAATAAGTAATATAAAAATTTCATTTGAAATAGTACTTCGTACAGCGCTTCAAACTGAAATAGTGCAGATCTCAAGTACTGGGGAACAACAAGTTTATGGTCAACAATGAAGAAACATTGATGTTTCTTTTTTTCATGCGTACTTAGAACTCTTATTCCTTGGCGCGGAGAGAGGGGTGGGGGGGGAGCGTTGGAGAGAGGGGATTTTTTATCCATCAGATGGGCAATCTATAAGATCTTTATGGGGTAAAGATACTAGTCGGAACATATTGCGAACAACTATGTCCCTTGAAACATTCTCTAAAACATCGCACGTCTTCAGGTTTGATAAGAAATCCACAAGAGAGGAATGACGGCGTACTGATAAACTTGTCACAGTATGTGCATGGAAGAAGTGGTTAATAGTCTTTCCTAAACTGTATCATGCAGGAGAAAATGTGACCGTCGACGAGCAGTTGATAGCATTCAGGCAGTATAGCCCAAGCAAACCAGCAAAATATACGATCAAAATGTGGACTCTGTGTGATAGCAGATCTTCATGTATACTGATTGCCAGAATTTATACAGCAAAGGAGAGCGGAGCGACACTAGAAAAGAAATCAGGGAATGAGAGTAGCTGCTGATCTCACATCTGATTTGATAGGCCAGAATGTAACTTGTGACAACTTTTTTACGTCATACAATTTGATACGGTTTCTCCTAAATAACAAAATAAGCCAGAACTTCCACAAAATGTGCCCGACAAGGAGGTTCATAGTTCTTCGTTTTACTTCACAAATGACACTATAGTGGTCAATTACATTCCTCAGAGAAACAAGAATGTTGTTCTTTAGATTATAATTCAACCAAACGGGCTGTAGACGCGCTCGATCACCTAACAGGTACACATACATGCAAACGAAGAAACAATAGAGGGCCCATGACAGTTTCTACAATGTTCTTGATGTTACCGCTTCTAATGCATTTGTTTTATGGACCTCGATTGTCCCTAATTGGAATGCAAAAAAATTAACTAGAAGGAGAATATTTGTGGAGGAACTTGGAATGTCACTGGCAGAAGAGAACATTGCATCATGGAAGCATTTTCCAGGAACAGAAGATTCTCTGAGAATAGTCAGGAGCATCCGAGATCCTGGAGGAGTGGCTGGTGGGACCAAATCAATAACAACAAAAAAACCTATTAAACGTGCACTCCGTAAGTTCTGTCCTTCAAGAAATGACAATAAAACAAACATCTTCTGTGTAACGTGTAATAAACATATATACAAAACACATGTCATCTACTTGCGGCCAAACTGCAATGAGTAAGAAGGAAAGAAAGTGATATTGAAGAACGAACGGACGGATGTGTGTCGAGAATGACTTTATGATGGGACTGCCTGCTGTTTCTAATTTACCCTGTGTGCATACTAAAATAATAAATTTTCTTTAGTGAAGTTCTGTGTATTATTATTATTGTTATTATTATTACCACAACTATCATTATTAACAAAATATTATAATAAAACAACAATGTCGATGGCTTACAACTGTACGAAAAATATGTGTAGTTTTTTTTTTGGCATTTTGTTATGTCGGGGCATATTGACACGAATAGCACATTTGTTATTATTATTACTGCCAGTATCGTTATTAACAAAATATTATAATAAAATAACAATGTTATGCGCATCACAAGCTTAAAATGTGTCTCGGATCTGATCTCGTACCTTAACGTCTGTCACAGGTCGTACACATGAGTTACAGAAGTTTCAGACAAGCCACTGAGGCGATTTCTATTCTTCAACGCTCCAGAAATTTCCCGTCTCACCTCCTAGTTATTTCCAAAATACTCACACTATGCTGTGGGGCAACTATCAAAAGCCGAGTTGTGGCCCAGCTCACTGTTTTCATTTCTCTCTAATCAGCGCAGAGCGTGTCACACGAAGAGCAAAATAGCTTCTTCTAAAACCTAGAACTATCTCTTATTCTGCAGAAGAGTAGCCGCACTGGTACAAGAGATGGCTTCACTCAGCAAAGAGAAGCTGTAACACACTATTACTGCACCACATGTGCCCCTAGACTGTATCTTATTTACTTTGCTATAGCTGAATATTGACTTTCTCTAATACATTAAATAAGTACTCTAAAGAGTAAATGGTGTGTGTTCTCAGAACAGCGAAATCAAAAAACTGCTTCAAGTCAGTTTTAAACTGGTGCACTGTTCAAGAGTCAACTTTCAGTTGTAATTTGACACAGGACATCCATACTAACAATCAGCAGTTACAACGAAACCCACGACATCCAGTCACTAATTTATCACTACATAAAAAATCTTAATTTCACTCGACGTTCAGTTTTGGTTTATGTTTTTTAACATTGCTAAACACTTTTACTTAATCTCCTCGCGGTTGCTGCATAATATGTCACGCTGAGTTACTGGTAGTAGTGAGGGTCCGTTTCATAAATACGTACGCTTTTGGCTTTGGACATTCTCTTTGTGTTCATCAAAACTCATTTTAGCATATGTTAACAAAACCATCGAGCTATCACGTTCAAATTCTTTGACAGTGGCGATTCAACTACGATTGCCGAGCATAGCCTGTGCGGTCCCTTTACTGGCTACACAATGCGGAAAAGCGCTCTTCTTTGTTTGGCTGGTTCTAGTGATGTCCTTCAGTGGACCTACATATTCTGGCGCGTGGACAGACCAGTGTGTTATAAGTTATACAGTATGTCGTTACAGGAGCAGGATGGCAAAAGGTAACTGTAAGTGTAAGTTTACAGTTTATTGGAAAGATAAGTGCTTTAATAATATACTACATGATGAACCCTGCAACTTCGGTGGGGAAAAGTGTTGCTGAGAAATGGTACCAATTCATCAGTAGCAGTGGTGATTGCATTGAACTGTTGAAAGTGGTACAGCACTTTTTTGCCATACCTGCACATAATGCAGCTGTAGAGAGAATATTTTCTTTGCTAAATGTTCAGTGGACTGAAGATCAGAGTAAGGGTACTGTTGAAAATTTAAAGCTGTTGTCGACTGTACTGTACAACGTGAAAAATGTAATACTTGTTCTGTACACTTATAGAATTATCTGTAAAAAGATTTTCAGAAAAGGGTCCAAGGAAGTGAAAAATATGTGAGATAAATCACATTATCTGAATTCCCCCAGTTTTTGAACTCTGAAGTATGGTAAGCCTATGATAAACGATAAAATATTAATTCCAAAGTGCCAAAGAACTTCTGATAATCATATCTTTGGCGTAAAGATATTGCTCTGCCAATATAATAGCGGTTGTTTTCTCGTTTTCCTTTTACTTAGTGTCAAAAGTAGAGGGACAATGTACATTTGATGCCACTCTGCATTGTTGCCAAATTTATTGGAGATGGTGGCTTTCTCTGTGGGATCCCCACATCAAAAACCATGGAGAGGGGGTGGGGATTAGATGTGACAACATCAAATTGTTGATGTCACCACTCCCACTCCTCCCCCCTTCCTCACATCCTCTCCCATACCCTACTTCCCCCTCCCCTCCCCCACTTCTCAAACCTCCCCCACTTGGGAACTTGTGGGAAAAAGACACAGTGTGTGCTGAACTGCTGGGGAGGAATCACATAAGGTACGGTGTTTTGAAATGTGTTCATTTATTTGTATGCAAATTATACTGCTGGCAGAAATCCTTAATTTTGGCTAGGAAACCGAACTGACAAGTCCCTACAGCCTTGTTGCTTCAGATTCGAATAAACAAAACTGTTTAAAATTGGCAAGATGATAGAAAAATGCTCTTATGAAAAACCAGTCGTCCATAATAAGTTTAACAAATCCATAATGAGGCCCACACGCTGAAAAAGCTTTGTAACTCACTGCATATCACAGAAAACTTAGAACTAAACAAAGTAAAACTTCACGAACAGTCATCACTGGTAAAGGTCCTAAAACCTCGCCTACAGATCAGTAAAAACTGGCAAATATACTGCAACAGATCGCAACGCACATGAAAGCCGACGGGCGGCGCGCCGAATGTACAGGTTCCCCCCCCCCCCTCCCCCCACATTGGCCACCTTCCACAGGTACCTGAGGCCTAACGCATTGCGCTGGCTGATTTGCAACGCTATAGCTGGCGGCGGCGCAACACGGCAGCCAGCGAAAATACCGCCGCGCGGTCGGTGCGCGTGCCTGACTGGTTTTTTGTTGCCTTGTGCCGGCTGTCCTACCTGCCCGCCCTCGTACCACTCACCTTGTTCGATACCTGTAATCCCAGGGCACTTGAGCCAACAGTCCCGCAAGCAAGCTATAGAGGAGGGATGTTTCCTGCAAATGTGATTCTGGAAATGCTGCTCCGCTGTGTCTCTCTAGGCGGAAAACAAGCTTATTTTTCCTGGGACTGTGAAGCAATACCAAAGCGCAATTTATCTCATTGTCAGAGATGACAACGGTCTACTAGCTCTAAAATTGGTATTACCTCGGCGTATCATAAAACGCCCAAAGTACTAAGCGGAAGGACTAGACCTTAGGACGGGGGGAGAATTCACCTATTGTCTTCACAATATTTATTAAAGTCAATCAACAGATAACAGCTGTCAAACTTCTAGAATATTTGTACATGAAACCCATCAGTTAGCTTTCGATAGCAAAGTAAGTATAACAATTTTCAGATGGGAAGAAAATACTTTTTAATATTAAAAATGAAATAGAAAACACTGAACGCCTAAAGCGTTACAGTAAGTTCACTTACAGCTCTAAAACCTTACCCAAATATACTCATTTAAAAGAAAAATAAACCTTAAAAAAATGGCCCTGAGTACTATGGGACTTAACTTCTGAGGTCATCAGTCCCCTAGAACTTAGAACTATTTAAATCTAACTAACCTAAGGACATCACACACAACCATGCCCGAGGCAGGATTCGAACCTGCGACCGTAGCGGTCGCGCCGTTCCAGACTGTAGGGCCTAGAACCGCTCGGCCACCCTGGCCGGCAATTAACCTTACACATGAACTGTGAATAACTGTATTTTGCTTTAATAAATAGGGAAAAATGATTCAAATGGCTCTGAGCACTATGGGACTTAACATCTCAGGTCATCAGTCCCCTAGACTTAGAACTACGTAAACCTAACTCACCTAAGGACATGACACACATCCATGCCCGAGGCAGGATTCTAATCTGTAACCGTAGCAGCCGCGTGGTTCCAGACTGAGGCGCCTGGAGCCGCTCGGCCACAGCGGTCGGCCAAATAGTGAAGAAATAACATTTGTACTAATAAACTTCCAGCCAGAGAACATTTATACATGAAGGCTATAGGTTGACTTTAGTTACTAACAAATGTATGACAGCTTTTCAAATGAGAAGGTAATGCCTTAATAAAGAAAACAGAAAACACTGCACACCCAAAGGGATATCGTAAGTTCATTTACAGTTTTAAGACCTTGCGCAAATATTTCCATTCAAAAGAAACAGTAGCCTTGCGTACGGACTCTCAACTAAGCAGGCAATAATATTCATTAGACACTTCTCTTACAAATAGTTCCCAGCAGGCATGAAAGTCCTGCGGAGCAGCCAACGCAGGCCACACCTGGTTGTGCCACTCGGACACGATATATCGGCCCGACGAAGGGCCCGAAGTACAGTACGTGCATCCGACTTCACTTCCCGGATGCCGATATTTAAACCTCCGCACCAGTCTATCATGGAGTTAGCGTACTTTGGCACATCATACAATTCAAAATTCACAATATTGTCTGGAAAAAACTAAACACTCAGCTCTAGAATATTATGCACAACAAGCCCCACGGCTTGGATGGTAAGGCAGAATGCCGACGCTACTAGACGCCAAGCAACAACAATTCGATCAGACTGGTGCAACAAATTGCGTAGCGGCCGACCCCAACATGGATTACTAACAGATTTTCGTAACTGAGCACTCGCTAACAGTTTGTCTCAGGTGAGGTACACTTGCAAAACGAAAGGCAGAAACTGCTTGCCCAATGAAAGAAATAGAATGATGTCACCTTATCAGTTCAGCGAAATAATCGTCTAACAGCATCAGAGAAGTAGGTCGCCACTACAATCTACCAATAAAATATCATCGGTTAACGGCCACCAACTGCTTGCCTACGCAGACGATCTCATGTCACAGCCGTTACAACTGTCGCCCGTACAATGCCTTTTAGAAACACCTCTTCACCGACAGGGGTACCTCCCATCCTTGGGTCTGCAGCTCGTGGTCTCGTGGTCGCGCTCTCGCTTCCCGAGCACGGGGTCCCAGGTTCGATTCCCGGCGGGGTCGGGGATTTTCACTTGCCTCGAGATGACTATGTGTTGTCCTCATCAGTTCATCATCATTCATGAAAGTGGTGAGGTTGGACTGAGCAAGGTTGGGAATTTGTATGGGCGTTGATAACCGTGCAGTTGAGCGCCCCACAAACCAAACATCATCATCATCATCATCATACCCTCGTTGGGCAATCGCTCTGTCTTCTGTCCACCACCCAACTTAACTCACTCGCGCTCGCCTGTCGATCCGCTCCATGCCGTGCCACCTCGAGACGGGCTCACAAACGCCGAAAGGTTAGCATGTCTGAACAAATATCTATAGCTGCAAAGCCGGCATTCCTCGGTTTCCAGACCACCCACTGGAAGTTGGCAGGTCTTTGTGTTCCAGGGAAACTGTGACTGTAGCTTTGTCTGAAACACAACAAAATATTTCACTGTCAGAGGCGACACTGACTCCTTCCAGGGAGGAGATGTTTCCCTTCCTCACAAACGAGTCTGGACCATCTCAGGAGAACAAGCAGGCAGTTACTTTTTCTGTGAGAACTTGCAGTTTTGTCTGAAACATGGCAATTTATCTCGCTAGCGACCTACCAGATCCTACTAAGGAGACACTGCCTGTCAAAGACAGTTGGTCAAAGCTCCTGCAGTTCTACTGGCTCTGCCAAAATAGAGGGAGGCGCTTGAGGCTATGCAAACCCTACCCCTCTCCACAGTCATCCTCAGTTTACCTTAGTCTTCAGATGTAATTGTTTAACTTTCAGTGATCATCATGACAGTTCCTCATCCATCGGCTGCTGTCTCTAGAAGAATTTAAATATAAGTGCATCTTTTCGTCCAACGTTTCAGATTTAGTTAAAATTCTGTATCTGTGTTTTCCTGTACTTCAGTGATAGTTTGCTGTCCTATCTCTGCTCAACATGTGCAAGTATACAAGTTCCTCAGTGACTATTTCACTTGTAGATTTGTAGGATAATACTCTTCCTACACTTCATTGGTAGTTTGCTGACCCGTTGTTTGTTACCATGTATCTATGTGCGTGTACAAGTTCCTTGCACTTGTTTCCCACTAGATTACAACATGTACTTATATGGCTGATGTGCTAGTGGAATTGCAGCTGGAGGCTAATCCATGATCTGAGAGGGCTCCAAATCCCCATGAAACGACCCTTTTTCAGACTCGAGCTCTCCAATTAATTCCTCCTGATTATGGTGAATGAATGCTGTAACAACAACAAAGGAACATTTTGTAGCGAAAATATACTACGAGATCTGAACACAAAATACGAAAATATACCACAAAATCCGATCATGAACCAGGAAAATATACTACAAAGTCTGACCACACACACACACACACACACACACACACACACACACACACACACACACACACATGATATGTGTGGATAGGACAGCAAACTATCAGTGAAGTGTAGGAAGAGTTGCCTCCTACTGACTTGCTACTTGCTGATGCAGATGCCCAGCATGCAGATGCCAATTTGAGCACATTTTCGTCATTTCGCTGATACACAGTCACTTTACATGAATACAGACAGCTTCATCTGTTGGGTGAAGAACTGCAATCCATATGAATTCATGAGGTGCTATAGAATCCTGTGGCTGGCAGGGAGAAACTGAACAAAAAAGTCACACTTTTCTTTCCGGCAACGCCGGTTAGCCTCGGAAAATACCTGAAACAGACTGTCCAGCTTGTACGTGAGGTCAACCATGGACGAGCCACCGACGATGACATCGTGCAAATAATTTGCTGCACAGGGCACCTGACTTGCGAGGTGTTCCAAATAACGTTGGGAAATGGCGGGGGCGCTGGCAATGACAAACGGCAGGCGGTTGTACCGGAAAAGGCCACATGGAGTGTTGATGACTATGATCTACTGCCAGTACTCATCCAATGGCAGCTGCAAATAAGCATCATGCAAATCAATTTTGTCGAAAACGGTTGAACCCGCAAGGTGTCGAGTATGACAACCACCGATGAGGCACGGTATGCATCGATGACGGACTAAGAATTTACCGTGACGTTAAAATCGCCACAGATACACAAAGCACCGTTTGGCTTCTCAATGATCACGATAGGCGTCGCCAGGCAACTGTGCGCGACCGGAGAAAGGATGCCTTCGTCTTCGGAGCGGCGAAGTTCCACCTGGAATCTGTCTCAGAGAGAAAAGGGTAACGGGCAGGCCTTAAAAATACGAGGAACAGCACAGGGAAGAAGCCTAACATGCACGGTGTAACCCTTCTTCCCTGGTGTGGAGGATGAGAACAGTGTTTCGTATTTGCTGAGCAACGGGGCGAGGAGGGTATCTGATGAGGGGATCGAAACCGCTTGTACTGCTTCCTGCACTGACAAACCCAGACGACCAAACCTGTCCACACCAAGAAGGTTACTAGCGCCATGGGAGCCGACCACCAAAAACTGAGCGGTGAAGGAACGATCGTTGTAAGAGATTGGTGTGGAAAAAAACCCATCGACTGATATAGGGTGATTACTGAAACTGCACAAGGTGCGAGTGTACGGGGATAAAGCCGGCGAGCCCAAGCGTTGGTATGTGGCACCAGACACAATGGAAACAGATGATGCGTGTCAATTTAGATGACCACCGGAATATGCGTGACCTCCAAGGTAAGGAGAAACCGGCCTCCCGACTGGGGAATGATCGAGAATACTTGGCTGTCAATGGAATGCGAGGCTTCCATGTTCTGAGGTGACAACTCATGACGAGCCTGTGCGTCCGCAAGAAGCGTGGCATCTACGCCATGTTTCTGCAAAGGCTGACACACCAAGGCGATATGGCCTGCTCGGCTGCGAGCCATGCACCTTGCTCGCCACTGGGGACACTCCGACCGCTGGTGAGTCCAGAAACAGTCTGGACAGGGTGGAAACCGGGTGAAAGACTTTCTGTCATAGAATGGACCGACGGATCGACGAGACTCCCGCTCGGTGCTCGGCAACTGGCGAGCCGCGTAAACAACCGTATCAAGACGCAGCGGTTGTAGCCGGTGAGACTGTTCAAACGCATGAATGATCGGCAGACAGGTGTTGCGGGGCAGATTCTCTACCTTCAAAATATATCAGCCCGAAGACCCTTGTCTGGTGCGTGAATCACCACCATATCGTGAATCAATGAAAAGGCATAAGACTGCTTGCAGGCGACGTTGGCGCACCGGAATTTACAATCGCGGGAAAGACTCTGGAGCGTCGTAATCGATTCCCAATATGTCTGACCTGTGGACATTCGACCACAAAAGAAAGTCTGACAGGCGGAGGTGACGTGTATTTGTGCGTCAAAGTACTCAAAAAGGCAGCCCTTAACATGGGTAAAAGAGATTGTGAGGGTACTGCTCAGAGTTGAATCGTTGAATTAAACAATACACCTGTGGACCGACTGTTGCTAAAAAAAAGCATGACTTCGATTTTCGTCGTGGATCCCATGTGCTAGTAAATGCTTTTCCAATTGTTCGCCATAATTTGACCATGTTTCGAGAGACCTATCGAAAGCCAGAAGCGTCAGTGGAGCCATGTGCAAAGTGTTCAATTTACGTGCGATGGAAACCACTCTATGAGCTACCACTTACAACGCTGGGGAGTGAGGACGAAATGCTGACCTTGTGAGCGCTGCCTGAATCTGCTGTAGAGTTTGCACCAAGAACTGAAGAAGTTTCTCTGAGGGGACGTGTCGTTCGAAAGTGGAAGTTTTATCTTCATCGCCAATCACAGTAGTGTCCTGCGGATGGCAGGAAAAACTGACAGTCAAGTTCTAACACACTCTACTATAATTTTAAAAAAACGCCCTCTTGGCATGCACTAATTTTCAAACGCAAGAGCAACAAGAAAACCACACGATTCTTGTGGTGGTAAA
This sequence comes from Schistocerca piceifrons, assembly GCF_021461385.2. NCBI lineage: Eukaryota > Metazoa > Arthropoda > Insecta > Orthoptera > Acrididae > Schistocerca > Schistocerca piceifrons. The sequence continues at coordinate 673,863,511 of NC_060140.1, read as the reverse complement.
ACTGGATAAGAATAAGGACAATGAAAGGGAATAATGACCAAAATCTACTCTCCCAATTACGAGATACAACGTACTACTGTATGCTACGGCGAGTGTATACTATACTAGAGCTGGGGTAAGTACTGGCCGGAGCTGTTCTAGCGATAGGTAAAACACTGCCAGTGTGACTCTCCAGGAGTCCTTATAACGCCGTGCTGGCAGTGTGTTACATGAGTCACATGAGTTCGCATTGGTGGAACACTGTCAAATGTCTTCCGGCGAAGCAGTTCCCTGTTTACTTGGAAAGCCTGTTATTGTTTACGTCCACTGGCGATGTTTCGATCTGAGCTCTCGAAGGGAGGTCGGCAGAACATCTTGCTTGTCTGTTGTGCGAGCCCTATAACTAATAAGGGGCCGCTACAACAGGTACCGTGGTGAACAATTCGACACGCCTTGATACACAGCCAATAAACCTTACGCTATTGTTCCACAGAACAAGAAGCTAACCAGCCTAATGGCGAATGGGTCACCGACTGTGGAACTTGTGGGTCCAAGATTCTAGATGAATGGATATCACGCAGTGGAAGTTGCCACCAAGAGGCAGGCAAAGCATGTGCATCATTCGACACCAAGGACCCTCAAGACTGTTTGTGGTGCCTATACAAAGGATTTCAAAGCTCTCCCACGCAGCTGTCACACATGGTGCAGCAAAGTAGCATGCAGTCTGGAGGGTATGAGATGTACACTGTGCTGCAGTCTAGAACCGGTTTGTCGGCTAGAGATGTTAAACTTTGCGACGACAGGATTGAAAATCACCTGTACCACACTACTCGTTTGACAAGAATGATGCATGAATGAAAGAGAGTAAGAGACTGTATGTGTGTGTATATGGAATAATATGGCTCATTTATCGTAGTGTAAATATTTTTGGTGTAAATGCATATCTGGGTGTACATGTAAATAAATACATCTACACCATGTCTGGGTTTTGTCAATCTTGTCACTATGTGCATCTGTAAATATTCGCTCACCACGTGTGTGTGTGTGTGTGTGTGTGTGTGTGTGTGTACACTGCAAGCAGTTCCTGCAAATAATATATTGTTTAAGTATTACCTGCTGCCAACCATCCAATCTAATTAGTTTTTAGTGTTGATAGACCCCACTCCACCTAGAAAATATTCTCATCCTGTGCTACTATGCCCTGGAAAATTGTATAAATAGTCTCAATCAGTAGTACTGCGCCCTGGAAAACTGTAAAAATTATTCTCAACCAGTACACTGAAAACTGTAAATATTGTCAACCAGTGCTACTGTTAGGTGGACTGTGGAAGGATTTATCTGATCATAGTTATTAGTGATATTAATATTGTGTGAGTAAAGTATCATTGCACTGGAAATATTAGAACCATATTATACTGAGTCACAATTATTAGTATCTCTGCATTGAAATATTAGAACCAAATTGTATCTCAAGACTCAAATTATACCTGAAGAACCAAACTGTACTGAACCACTGTTATTAGCATCTCTGCAGTGAACTATTAGAACCAAATATCATCTCAGGAATCAAATTATAGTTCAGGAACTAAATTGCATCTGTGAGAATATATTAAATGAAAAATTCGTTACCATACGCCTTTGTTCTTATTTACAGAAAACAGATCCCAATTGTGCGTGTGTAAGACACAGATGATATTAATTTTAAACGCGGGAGCTGATAAGAAGGTGAAGTTTGAAATAGAGAATGACAAAATATGTGTAATGGTTGCATGGGATTATGCCTATAGTGCGGCATGTGTTTCATTATGGTAGCATACAATGTGAGTGTGTCCGCTTCCAGAGACACAGCAGACGTGTGTAAAATTATATCTCCTGTGCTTGAGGAGAACCACAGATATAATATCTGGCTAAGGAAACCTGCTAACGAAGTGAGAAAGAAAGTACACAGATTGTGAGGTAAAAATTCATTTATTTTTTCGACCAACTTAAAACTAAGTGGACACAGCACTATATTCACGTATTCCTTCTTCTTGAGTCAATCGAGAGCAGGACACCTATGGAATTCCAGGTCTCGAATAGCCTTTAACGTAGGTGATGGTATCCATGTGGTTGAATAATTGAAGCGACATCACCATACGTTTGTTAACATTACCCGGATCATATCAGTGAATTCCATGGTAGAAAGACGTTAGTCACTTTTCACTCCCCCATTCGGAGTTCAGGTACACTCTGGCATTCGTTAACTTACAGCCGTCAAATTAGGTAGATCCGTTTGCCATGTTCCCTCCTCTATTGGTGTGAAATGCAAGTATTATAAATCTGGGAGTCTCCAATGGAACAGAGGTTTTAATAGCCCACGATTGTCACCTTGCACTGTAGCACTGGGTACTCGAAAAGCTCCCACGAATGGCAAGTTAATAGTAGAAATACACCAGCATGCACAACTTTTGAAAGCTTCAAACGCTGCTCATGCGATCCAGTGATGTGTGGCATTTTCCATATTACTTTGTTGATGGTGAACTCGTCCTCTTCTTGAGCTCCTTGAATATATGAGTTGTCACCTGTTGCTTTCTGTACCAGAATATGTCTCTATTTAGCATTCTGTATTACGTCCGACCGCGGCCACTTTCGCCAACGCGCAGCGAGCGGCCGAACCAGACACTGTGGGGCGAGCCCCTGAGTGCAGTCATTCTGTAAGGACACAGCGGGAAGCCGGGGCGGACGCCCTCGCCTCGCTCAAGGAGGGAGACGTTGCGAAGGTGAGGCCTGCTTCCTTATACGTACATTCTTTATGCGTAAAGGAGGCATTGTTTCTCAAGATGACTTAGACGAGCAAGTACTAAACATTTTATATATGTATATCTAACGTCGATCTGCTATTTGTCTACTGGAGAAACTATTGAAAGTTAAAAATGATCATGACGCTACTTAGTAATGGCGGTGGGTTACAGGATATCCACAAGCAGCAAAAGACTCCTTGATATGAAGGATGGCCACCAACCTCATATAATCACTGGTACGTGGCGCCGTTGGTGGCAGTCGCTTCTCTGTATTCAGTTAAGATCTCTGCGATCGACTCTGTATCGCAGGGCTGCGGTTTTCTTCCTTGGTCGCTTTTCGGCTATAAATGTGCCAGTCCTTGTCACTGAAATTTTGTAATATCTGAAAGATACCTTTCATTGTACTCGACGTTTTAATTACTTATTCAGAGAGAGAAATTGTGACTTGTTTCTACTGTTATGTCTTAAAAGGTGTCCTGCTTCTCTGGCAGTTTTTCTCGGTAAACCATTTATTGTTTGTATGGTTCTTAAGATCTATGTAAAGAGGTTTTTAAAATTATATATTGTTTGGGGTGAGCTTTGAGGCCAGTAGACATTTTGTCTGTTTAATAATGTTTCCAGTTCTTGGGGAATTATGTATATTATTCTTGGATACTGTTAGATAAAATCTGTTGGAAATTATAAGCCAGAGATGGTGTTTAATTTCTAATTATTGCCTTGTCTTTACGGAGTTGAAGTAACCTTGAGCGAGTGTCGCACGTCCCAATCACATTGTGGGATTTGCTTGTCAATCAGGGACACATATTAGGTTTTATTTATAGATGTGGGATATAATTATCGCACATCCTATTTTAAACGTATGGTCCCTACTCAGGTTTCCCAGCATGGAACAGTAAGAAGGAAACGTTGTATGCAAGGATTACTAGCACTTCTCCAAACGAGCTGTTGCATTTACTGCCCTCCAGGAGAACGAAGAAGAAAATCTTTAGTAATAGCCTATCTACAACTTTTTCCTCTCCTCGGGATCTGAACTTGATTCCAATAATGGCTGAATTATACTTCACCGTCAATGACGATGTCGTCGTTGGGATGTTCAAATGGTTCAAAAAAAAATGGTTCAAATGTCTCTGAGCACTATGGGGCTTAAATTCTAAGGTCACCAGTCCCGTATAACTTAGAACTACTTAAATCTAACTAACCTAAGGACATCACACACATTCATGCCCGAGGCAGGATTCGAACCTGCGACCGTAGCGGTCGCTCGGTTCCAGACTGTAGCGCCTAGAACCACTCGGCTACCCTTGCCGGCGGGCGGGATGTTGATGGAGCTCTAACAACATGTAACGGCCAAACGGTAGGTGGACTCATGACAGAATCTTAAAATCCAATAATTTACAGCTGATGATATTATATCGAGTACACGTAAGTATGTTTTTGCTTCTAAATAAAGTGATTTTTATAATGACTATATGAGTAAATCCAGCAGCTCACAGACATGTCCAACAACGTACATGAACTGTGTATTAAAGCAATTTTAGATCATTTTCACTCCTCTGTCTGCAGAACGCTTTATAGAGGTAACAAACTATAAGACTTATCAAGCAGGTTCGTGTGAGAGTTTTAGGTCTCTTTATTCTGCCTGGGAGCCCTGGCAGATGTTATCCACAGTCAGTGTGCTAACAGGATTGAATTTACTAGTCTTTTAGCACCGCCACAAGCTAATTTTACTGCAGGGTTCCTTTGTACAAATATCGTCAAAATGTCACCTTCCAGAGTGCGCCTTAAACAAAATACGACACGTGAGAAGACTTGGCCAGGGTTTCAAGTACACATCATTGACCATTTCACACACCTTATTACCATTAAAAAATCACTGTCTGCACTGAGAGAAACTATTTTTAAGATCAGCAACAATTACAATAAGCAGCAATTACAAGAGGAACAATAGTTTGAATACCCACAACGGTTTTAAAATTAAACAGGGCCTTTTATCAAATTATAACTTTTTATAGACAAGCTCATAACTGGAAAGCCGGCCAGTGTGGCCGAGCGGTTATTGGGCCTTCAGTCTGGAACCGCGTGACCTCTACGGTCGCAGGTTCGAATCCTGCCTCGGGCATGGATGTGTGTGATGTCCTTCGGTTAGTTAGGTTTAAGTAGCTCTACGTTCTAGTGGACTGCTGACCTCACATGTTAAGTCCCATAGTGCTCAGAGCCATTTGAACCATTTCATAACTGGAAAACTTTAATATCAAATTGTGACCAAATGTTATTCTCACTCAAACTACAGACTGTATATATTTTAACAAAGGGCTGAGCTTGGGGAAACAGTTACAAGCGCAAATAAGCTAAGTACAGTTTCCCATACCTTTGACAAGAATGTTACAAACCTGCCCCACTGGGCTGACTCAGCAATTAAAGCTATGGCTCGATGGCCCGAATTTTAAAATAGAAAAAAAAGCATTCCGTCTTCAGGCCACAAGTGGCCCAACGGGACCGTCCGACTGCCGTGTCATCCTCAGCTGAGGATGCAGATAGGAGGGGTGTGTGGTAAGCACACTGCTCTCCCGATCGTGAAAATGATTAAATTCAGGTACCGTGAGTAACCATAGAATTCAATGAGTGGAAAAACGAATTTAATATTTGGCGCTGCGGCCTTATCAATCTTTCTCCTCCTATATCCGGTGTTTCGGCCTTTTCGGTCTTCCCCCCCCCCCCCCCCCCCCGCCCACCCACTCCTGTTTTTCTTTAAAAAAAGGTTCAGTTTCAAGGAACTCTACCCCCCGCTCAAGACAGGTCACAGTTAACAACACGCGGCCAGAATGTCTGGCAGAGATAAATCTCTTAAGCACAAGGTTTAAGCCCCCAACGCCGATTATATGCTTTTTCTCCTACAGCATTTGACTGGTAACACCAAACACAATATATAGAATCCAGCAGGGAGATGACCTGACAAAATAAGGAATAACTTGTGGGGCGGCGAATAATTTGTAAAAAAATCTAATCTGATTGCTGTATACTGTATAAATGCTTGCATATAGAATCAGTTTCTGGCTTTTAGAATGTTGTTAATGCTGTCTTTTGCCGTTCTCAACGCTGGCTCTCTATTTACTTTTTAGCACCCAGAAAGTGATTTAACAAAACATGGAACCAGTAATTAGAGATCCTAGTGCCCACTTTATCTGAGAATGTCATTATAGCTGCAGCTTATAGCTCTGAGGAATTAGGAGATTGTCCGGGATTTCTAATCAAAAACGGTTTTCCAAAATAGTTGATTATATTCTGAAATTCACTGATAAAAAAATACAAGTATCCCTACAACCTAACTAACAGAGCAGTTCAGAGTCTAATGCGCTGATGCAACTATAAATGTCCGAATTAAATGTTAAGAAGAATGCTCGCCATAATTTGATGAAAATATTTCATCAAACGCCACGCTAAATATTTGGTAGAATGTCTGTCCCGCGACAGCACTTGAAAATACAATACGCAAACTGAAGCTAGATAATGAAAATCATCCCAGAATTAACACTTCACTTGGAATGTTTTCATGGTTCCGCGTATCTCTAGTAACTTAATACGGCACCCAAGGCTGTATGTAGCAGTGATACCGATGCGACGCGGCTCCCGACACAGATGGCGTGTCATTCAGCGTCTGGAGAGAACTGGGGCCTTTTTTCCTCGCGCAGCGTTCTTATATATAAAGCCGCGGTGCGGACGGCTAAGGGAACGCCTGATCACATCGGCTCTCTCGACTAGCCGCTGGGCCAGTAACGCACCACTTCAAGTTACATAATAATTTGTAGCTTCTTTTGCTGATGGCCGATGAAGCTCTTAATTTAAACGTGCATTCAGCACGCAGGTAAGTATTGATAATAAAATTTTGATGTGGCTAAATAAAATATTTTGGGCGAGAGAATTAATTAAATTACACTGCACGCAGTAGATGAGCTCTGAACTGGCCCTTTTGAGATCCGCTATCGCTATAATTTTATAGGTATTAAAAAGAAACTTTACACATCTTCATAGTCATAGCGGACCTCCAACCTATTTAAATCTAAACATCCTAGCCTTATTTATTAGCCTACTTAATCTATCTTGCTTCCTTCAGTTTTGAGATGAAAACCAGAAAATCATGAATTTCCACTAAAATCTTAATTTGTGAAATCCAAAGTACTGTTTTTATTAAATCATTATGAATGATGAATCTAAATATAAATTTTGAAGTCTCTAGCTCTTTTCTGTTGCGCCAATGATTTTTTCAGAAAAACGTCCAAATTTCGAAAATGGCTGAAGTTATCGAACTGATATTTAACACACATTAATTTAGTATTATTCCTGACATGCTAGAAAAGTTTTAGGTCATTTGCTTGATTTTTAAGGTATTGCGCAACATTTATGACGTCAGAGCTAGTTACAGCAGACTGGCTGGCACACAATGGAAACTGATGTGAATTTACTACAGCGTGAGTAGGCTGCTTCCCTACAAACTAAAAACAATCTCTTTGCATTGAGGGATCGCGCCGACGAGATACTGTCAACTGGGGCAAGACCAAGCACGGGTTTCCCAACGAGTGCTATTATAGCCCACAACATTAAAACAGGGGGTGGGGGGCTACTAAGCCAAAGGAATGTGCAGTTCACAACAGGAGTAGCTTCCAATAATAATTAACGAAAGCTTGGCCAGATTGAAAAACATAATAGCTGGGCTACCCGGCTTCCTCAGGTAGCTGATATAATTGGAATAAAAGTATAAACTTTAAAGTACGAGAGATTAAAAAAAGTATTCTAACTATTTACAATACTTGTTAAAACGTACGAGTTAAAAACATATTCCGTGCTGGAAACATATTATAATTATTTACAATACTTGTTTATAAACAAAATTTTTCATTTCGTTGTTCATTTTTTCGAACTTTCTACTCAAGAGCTACGTATAGTTAGCTGACTGTGAGAGCAGCAGGAGTCTTTGAAGTTGATGCCGCAATATTTTAGAGTTTGTCCTTGCGCTTCGTTAATTGAAAAACTGTAGGTTAATCTGATTGGAAATTGCAGTCTTTTAAATTCTAATGGTAGCTCACTAGAGATCAGTGGTATTCTGGTGGATAACTAGTGGGTGTCCTTTATAGTTTTCAATCATAGTTTCGGCTTAGATGATGTTATGCGATAGCTGTTTGATAATCATCCCTGTTCCATTACATGGTTTTGGTGCGTTGAGATTTCTGTGTAGTATGATCGCAGGTCCAATTTTAAGTCGAAGGCAGTGTAATAGCATTCCTGGTACTTGCAAAGATTTAGAAATTCTGGAGGGAAGTTCATATTTACCACCATGTCGACCGATTTGTATAGTCTCTTTCCACGGAGAATTTTCTTTTGAATAATAAAGTTGCTATCGTCAACAATATTATTTTTAGTTGCCAAAATTGCTCTTTAAAATAACCAGTCCAGATCGGTATAGTTCTGAACAATGTTTGGATAAATTTGGTTGATGAGTTCGTTTTCAGCAGTGGCTAAGTTGCAGAAATCACTGTTGCGTTTATTGAGACCGGTCATCTGGTCTATAAGACATGTGCCCTCACCTATTTATGAAAGTTGTTGAGCAAAATGTGCTGCTGTTTCATCTTTCGATAGTTCCACTCATATTTTTTGTTCGTCGCAGTACTTGTACGCTTGGTCAGGGACGCGATTCTTTTAAGCATGCATTGATTTCGGCTGCTGGTGTTGACTTGGGATAACTGGAAGTATTTGTTGAAAATCTCCTGAGAGTACGAGTAGAGCTCTTCCCATCACTTCAGTGTTTCCTTGCCAGTCTTGTAGTATTCTGTCAACGGCTTCGAGTAATTTTTTTATGTGCCACTGTGCATTCGTCCCAGAAGATAATTTTGGCTTGCTTTAGAAGTTCACCCCGTCCAGATGCTCTTGAGATTTTACGTACCGGGAATTCTTCTTCGTCTATATTCAACGTTCGTTCTAGTGCGGAATAGGTAGTTTCTCCTCCGTCCATAAGTAAGGTTGCAATGCCGGATGATGCCAGTGCAAGTGCGATGTGTTGCTTAACACATATTACCGCGAGCAATATATTTATTAAAAACTTTTTCCCGATGCCGTCCAATGCATCCAAGTGAATAAATCCACCGTCCACGAGAATCCCCGAACTGGATAACTAACAACGATACCTTCCATCTAAAACACGTAACAATAAATACGGCAAGAGAAGCAATAACGAGAATCTCTTCTGATGCGATAGGCAATGACAGTATCAGTACAACCACGATTAAGAATGTTGCCGATATCTTAGTACCTGTCTTAACTGACATTTAATTTTTTCCTCGTGCACGGAATATACCCCACTGCATGGAAAAGAAGCGTAATTCGACCCATCCCTAAGATAAAAAACCCGCAACTGTCTAGTGATTACCGAGCAATTAGCATACTGCCTGCTGTTTCCAAAGCACTTGAATATATTTTTCATGATCAAATCACTGAATACCTGCATGAATTCAGCCTATATGACAAATTTCAATGCGGTTTCCGTAAACATCATAGCACAAACACTGCTCTAATTAAAGTAACGGATGACCTGAAATATGCCATCGACAGCCGAAAGGGAACAATATTGACGTTACTAGACTTCAGCAAAGCTTTTGACACAGTTAACTTTGACATATTGCTCATAAAAATGAAACAGCTTAATTTCTCAGATAGTGCAATGAGATGGTTTGAAAGCTACTTAAAAGACAGACAGCAATGTGTTGTCTGCATAAATCGAAAATCTTCCTGGAAACATGTCTCCCCGGGAGTGCCACAAGGATCAGTCTTAGGACCACTATTGTTTTCTTTATATGTCAACGATATTTCGTCGTCTCTGTCTTCCTGTAAATATCATTTCTATGCCGACGACTTCCAGCTCTACCTAAGCGTCAGACCTGAAGATGTAAACACTACAATCGCTCAGATGAATGATGATCTGTCTTCAATAGCGACATGGGCGAAAAACCTGGGGCTTAAACTAAATGCAAAAAAGACACAAGTAATCTTAATAGCCCATCAGAAATTAATAAGTTCATGTTTCCGCCAACGGCTGCCTCTTATTCTGCTCGACGGTATTCCAATACCATATCAGAAAAAGGTTAAGAACTTGGGTGTATCTTTGGGTGAGCATCTCAACTGGGCAGAGAATACAGTCGTAGTGTGCTGAAAGACGTCCGCTTGTCTCTATGCTCCCAAAAAGTTTCGGAACTTATTTCTACAGGACTTGAAACGCCAGCTCGTGCAAGCACTCGTTCTACCGAACCTCCAGTATTGTGATGTAATTCAACAAGGCATGAGTAGTGAAAAAGAAGACGGTTAGAACCATAAATGCCTGTGTGCGTTACACCTGCAACATTCGCTAATATGATCATGTTAGTGCTTCCGAAGACGGCAAGAGCTGACAAGTGCGAGAATTATCGCACAATCAGCTTAACAGCTCATGCATTGAAGCTGCTTACGAGAATAATATACAGAAGAATGGAAAATAAAATTGAGAATGCGCTAGGTGGCGATCAGTTTGACTTTAGGAAAAGTAAAGGGACGAGAGAGGCAATTCTGACGTTATGGCTAATAATGGAAGCAAGGCTAAAGAAAAATCAAGACACTTTCATAGGATTTGTCGACCTGGAAAAGCGTTCGACAATATAAAATGGCGCAAGCTGTTCGAGATTCTGAAAAAAGTAGGGGTAAACTATAGGGAGAGACGGGTCATATACAATATGTACAATAACCGAGAGGGAATAATAAGAGTGGACGATCAAGAACGAAGTGCTCGTATTAAGAAGGGTTTAAGACAAGGCTGTAGCCTTTCGCCCCTACTCTTCAATCTGTACATCGAGGAAGCAATGATGGAAATAAAAGAAAGGTTCAGGAGTGGAATTAAAATACAAGGTGAAAGGATATCAATGATACGATTCGCTGATGACATTGCTATCCTGACTGAAAGTGAATAAGAATTAAATGATCTGCTGAGCGGAATGAAGAGTCTAATGAGTACACAGTATGATTTGAGAGTAAATCGGAGAAAGACGGAGGTAATGAGAAGTAGTAGAAATGAGAACAGCGAGAAACTTCACATCAGGATTGATGGTCACGAAGTCAATGAAGTTAAGGAATTCTGCTACCTAGGCTGTAAAATAACCAATGACGGACGAAAAAAAAAAAAAAGTACTTCCCACTCCCAGCCAGGGTGGCTGGGCAGGACAAATTGCGTGACTACCACACTCTATGTCTACTTCACCGATACCTCGTCTTACAAGCACGCCAGTACCTTGCTTCAGAGATTAAACACCTTTCATGCCAGACCTCGAAACACGAGGTCACTCTTATTTGGTATCCTAACTGTGCCCACTCACAAAACGAAAATTTTTCCAAACTCTTTCTCAGTTGTCGCTGTCAGCCTCTGGAACAAACTGCCCCTCACCTTGTGCAAAATTCAATCCCCTGCTGCTTTTAAGAAGAAGTTGAAGCATTTCCTACTATCATCCTCATAACGTTTTCCACAAAATTAATGTACAAGGCCAGTCCTCCCCTCTGTCAAATGGCAAAGCTAGTGTCTCCTATCTTGCTCCTTTCTCTTCTTCCTCTTCATCTATCTCTGTTAGCCACGTTATCTTCTTTTCCTTTATATATCCTTAATTATGTTTCATCATGTCTCTATTCTTCTCCTCCCTTCACCATCAGTCTGCCTCACACTCCCTGATGCTAGCACTCCTATCTAAAATCTGTCTCTTTCATAATGTATAATTATAACAGTACTTATCATCTACGAATATAAACTCTATATGTACGTATTTTTTCAAGTGTGCTTTTGTAATTGTTTATTTCACTTTTTGTACATATGATGTACATATGATGTAAAATAAGTACAATGTCTGGTTAGATGTAAGAGAGGGCCTGATGGCCCTAATCTTGCCATGTTAAATAAATCAATAAATAAATAAAATAAATATTGTCGATCCGGTCCATGTAAACGTTGTAAATCTCCTTTTACTGCCACTGAGGAGTGATTTTTGTGAGCAATTGTGTTGATGTAGTTCGTTCATGTTGTAGCCATTTCTTTTGTAATTTCGAAGTTCAGCACATAGATAGCATCTTTTCGTGGTGCTTGCATCCCTAGTTGTCCTAAGGTATGGGATTCGATGGGTTCCATGTTGTTAGAATTATAGCGTAGAAGTGTCACCTTTGTTCAGGTGAGGCTGTGAGTGAGTCTTCTTGTACTGTTAATTCCCAGTGTTTGTCGTTTTCCAGCAGTCCTAAGCGTTGGAATGCTTCTCTGTACGTATGGCATAGGTAACCATGAACAGTCTTGAGATCTGTGAAATTTGTTGGCTCCATATTTCGTGTAGCAACATCCGGAGATAGAAACATTTGGAGTTCTTCAAATGTGTGGTATTTACTCGGCCTAGTTTTCATGATTCCTGGATGATAACCTATTGGAACTCCTCGTTTTCGTTGTTGAGAGTTTTTGTTGTTGTTTACCAGTATAATAGGTAGGGACGTCGACGTATAGTAATGTTTTCGTGATTGGATCCGTTCGGCATATTTGGTGAAGAGCTTTAATGTGTTTTTTGTGAAGTAAACTCTCTCTCCAGTCCCGAAATCTACTGCTATGCTAGGTTGAAAGTGCCACTTTGAGCTGAAGATGTTAACACAAAAGAGGAATTAGGGAAAAAAAGCGTTGAACGGTTGGTTCGCGTACTTTTATGGGAAAACCGAGAATCCACCACACTGCTTCGTTACTGTTGATGTATCTTCCTCTTTGGTACATGAGGATCTCGTCGTTTCTGTTTTGTTGTTCACTGTCTTTGGCTGTTTGAAATACTGCCTTTGCTCACATACTTCAGGCATATTTGATGGATTTCACTGAGTTGCAGTATTCTACGTTTATGTGTGCTTGGAATATTTGGGAAAGTATTGTGTTACATGGTGCTACTCATTGATTGCCTATTTCCATTTCGTCGCTGCCTCGTATTCGTATTGCTGTGAAGTCACCGTTTTAGGGGGATGGTTTTCTGTATCTGTGAGAGCCATCAACTCCGGTTTGTTTGTCGTCCAGGTATCGTTTTTGGTATTTTCTTGGGCATTTTCCGTCACTCAAACGTAGTGAATTGGGTTTAATGCCCGTACGGTCCGTCAATCATGTTTTTGACTACTATGTCGTTCAGTTTTCGATCTTCTCTTAGATTGGCAAATTCGGCTTGGATGATTTCGTTGATATGAGTGTGATGAATTCTGCCGCGTAGCCGTATGGGATTGAGAGGGGTAGTGCTCGTTTTTGCCATTCGATGGCGCACATCCAGCATCGAATGGTTCCAAAGGTGTGGTATTTTATAATTTCAATAAATCTTATTTGTTTTTGTCGAAAAACTCGGGCTATTCTGTCGTGTCGATGCATGGGGGCTTATCGTTATCATGTTGTTCTTCGATTTCTAGCCACGACACGTCGAGTTGCATGTAAATGTTATGAAGAGGTTAGCTGGTCCATATTTTCTTAGGTAGGTCATGACATCTTGGGTGCATTCGTGCATATGTCTCAGACTTTCTCTGTACGATAAGAGTAAGATTACCATTGTTCCAATGTCGTTAATGTTTCCGTCAATTCGAAGATGGATGTATTCTTCCGTGCGTTGTTTCTTCTGTTTCAGTCTTAAGTAAAGCATCCATTCCGATTCTGTTGCTGCATTCATATCTACCAGGAATTGTTGGAATAAAAAGCGAGTATTCAGAACCTGATTTTCATTGTCTCTCATCAATAAGTGATAAGCATATAACTCCTTGGAAGTGACTATTTTGTTTGTTTCTACGCCTATTTCAGGTTGGGTTTGTTTCACATTAAAGTGATATCCGTCCTCTTCGTGCAGGAATATTAATGGGTACTGGAAGGCGTCATATGAACGGTATATCTCTGCAGTGCGTTGTAGTCCTTCTCTTCTTTGTTGTACGATTATTTCACGGCTTGTATTTACTTTGGCCACAATTACGATGAGGAATTCGGCTACCTGAGGTGTATTAAATCGACGTTCGTGTCCTCCAGCTGGTCTTTTGCTGGCTAGAATTGTAACGTTATAGTCACCAGAAATCTTTCAATCTAGTGATGTTCTGAATATGTGAATCAGTTGATTATATTTTTATATGATCCTCTGTACATCTTGGACGGCTTATCGTCTGAATCCACTGATATCTGTGCATCGTTCGTCAGCGTCTGTTTCTTCAAATCCGATAACATATACTTGCAGAAATTTATGGTTTTCGTTGGGCAGTGGTAGGAATGATCTTATGCTGTGATAGATTTGTCCTTGGATGAAGAAAAAAATGTAATCGATTTCGCCTCTGTTACTGTTCTTCAAAGTGACACCGAAAGCAGTCATGTAGAAGTACGCGTTGTACGCTTTTATATATTAAAGAAAGTGCTTTGATTCTGGGGCTTCCCCGGTCATGTAATTCAAAGACTCCTGCGGAGGTGCTTGCAGTGGTGGTAATCGAATTTTTCTATTAATGCAACAGAATATGGTGTTTCTATACTGAATTTTTGTCGCTTTTCAAAATTGGCAAATGTTATCCACTTCTCGTCTTACGATGTGTTAGTGTTTGTTATATTCTTCGTCGGGTCGTAGTGAAATGCTACATTTGTTAGCTTGTACTGTTTACTTGCCCACGTCCGCACTTCTAGTAGGGTAATATTTTCATGGCTGGCTTAAGTTCGCAATCTTTTAGTATAAGATTATGTCGCAATTCTTAATTCTTCAATCCATTCAATTCATAGTTCTTCGGTTTCTTTGCTTCTCATGATGCTCATTCTCGTTCGTTGGGAACTTAAACGTGCTTCGCGCTCTTCGCCTGTTTGGTTTTTGGCTGTTCTTTTTGTTTTCAGCGTTTTGCTTCAGAACTTGCAGGATCTCCTATTCTTTTAAGTTTCGGCATTGCCTAAAATATAAATCAAAACAACTTTTTTCTAACAAGTACACTACGTACACTTTACAAACTTTTCACACTTTACTTTCGATTTACATTCAGTCACTGTGTTACTTTGACTACTCATACTACATTGTTTGTTTTTATTCACTCACTGCACTACTTTTTCGGATCCTCCCTTCGTTATTGATAAGAAACTGACGTTCTTTTAAGTTTCGGCATTGCCTAAAATATAAATCAAAACAACTTTTTACTAACAAGTACACTACGTACACTTTACAAACTTTTCACACTTTACTTTCGATTTATAGTCAATCACTGTGTTACTTTTGACAACTCATACTACACTGTTTGTTTTTATTCACTCACTGAACTATTTTTTCGGACCCTCCCTTCGTTATTGATAAGAAACTGACGTTCGAATTTGTAACGGGTATTGCTTTATGTATCCCCTGCCAATCGTTGGTCCCACCAGTGGCGAATTTCAGAACATATCAAAAAGGCTTCGAATGGTTGGCAATGTTCCGGGACATTCCACAACATTCGAGAGTGTTCTCGAATGTTCCACAACGATCTAGGATGTTCCAGTATGTTCCCGAACATTCCAGAATCTTCAAGAATGTTCCAGACTATTTTCGAGCATTCCAGAAAATCTCGGATCATTATGGAATATTCCGGAACAGTCTGGGATGTCGTGGAAAACTCTCGAATACTCGAATATTCAGAAATGTTCTCGAACACATTGTAATGTTCTGGAATGTTCCAGAAATTTCTAGAGGGAGAAACTTCCCAGCCCTTATATCTTTAAAAGCACGCCCGTCATGTGAAAACGGGAACCTTCTTCTCGGATGGGAAACAGAAGGCTGCCACACCATCTAACTCCCTTGATCGTACCGGGACTCGCTTCAGAGGTAGATCGGCACTCACATTGTATACTTATTTTTATAATATCTATTGATTACTATGTTAAAACAGGCTGTACCAGACTGGCATAGACTAACTGGCCGCTTAGGCCATTAGAATGAGAAAAACAGCAGTTACATGAAATATTTACTAGATTAAAATTATGCAAGTTACCTAGTGGAGACCTCGAATGACCACCTAGGTCTTCAGAATGATGACTATAGCAGTAACACAAAACAATCAATAGATTAGAATTACATAAGTAGGGGAGCGGCGAGCTCCTCGGCGGAAACGGTGCAGGGTGACATGGCATGTAGAACCACAGCTGCGGAGGCACTAAGGTCTCACAGGGCGGCATACCACACTGTCCATGAAGCTGGAACACACGAGAGCCACGTCTGCGTCCATGCCATCATTGCACGCTCGACCCTGCTGCTATTATAGCGCTCCGTGAGAATGTTTGACTCAACGTTACGGTAAACACGCACTGTGGGTGTCATTGAAGATGGTATAGCGAAAAAATAATTCCAGAAGTACTGCCGAGAAGGGACTGTTGTTGTTGTGGTCTTCAATCCTGAGTCTGGTTTGATGGAGCTCTCCATGCTACTCTATCCTGTGCAAGCTTCTTCATCTCCCAGTACCTACTGCAGCCTACATCCTTCTGAATCTGCTTAGTGTATTCATCTCTTGGTCTCCCCCTACGATTTTTACCCTCCACACTGCCCTCCAATACTAAATTGGTGATCCCTCGATGTCTCAGAACATGTCCTACCGACCGATCCCTTCTTCTAGTCAAGTTGTGCCACAAGCTCCTCTTCTACCCAATCCTATTCAATACCTCCTCATTAGTTATGTGATCTACCCATCTAATCTTCAGCATTCTTCTGTAGCACCACATTACGAAAGCTTCTATTCTCTTCTTGTCTAAACTATTTATCGTCCACGTTTCACTTCCATACATGGCTACACTCCATACAAATACTTTCAGAAACGACTTCCTGACACTTAACTCTATACTCGATGTAAACAAATTTCTCTTCTTCAGAAACGCTTTCCTTGCCATTGCCAGTCTACATTTTATATCCTCTCTACTTCGAGCATCATCAGCTATTTTGCTCCCCAAATAGCAAACCTCCTTTACTACTTTAAGTGTCTCATTTCCTAATATAATTCCCTCAGCATCACCCGACTTAATTTGACTACATTCCATTATCCTTGTTTTGCTTTTGTTGATGTTCATCTTATACCCTCCTTTCAAGACACTGTCCATTCCGTTCAACTGCTCTTCCAAGTCCCTTGCTGTCTCTGAAAGAATTACAATGTCATCAGCGAACCTCAAAGTTTTTATTTCTTCTCCATGGATTTTAATACCTACTCCGAACTTTTCTCTTGTTTCCTTTATTGCTTGCTCAATATACAGATTCAATAACATCAGGGGATAGGCTACAACCCTGTCTCACTCCCTTCCCAACCACAGCTTCCCTTTCATGTCCCTCGACTCTTATAACTGCCATCTGGTTTCTGTACAAATTGTAAATAGCCTTTCGCTCCCTGTGTTTTACCCCTGCCACCTTCAGAATTTGAAAGAGAGTATTCCAATCAACACTGACAAAAGCTTTCTCTAAGTCTATAAGATAAGTCGTAGGGTTAGTATTGCCTCACGTGTTCCAACATTTCTACGGAATCCAAACCGATCTTCCCCGAGGTCGGCTTCTACCAGTTTTTCCATTCGTCTGTAAAGAATTCGCGTTAGTATTTTGCACCTGTGACTTATTAAACTGGTAGTTCGGTGATTTTCTCATCTGTCAACACCAGCTTTCTTTGGGATTGGAATTATTATATTCTTCCTGAAGTCTGAGGGTATTTCGCCTGTCTCATACATCTTGCTCACCAGACGGTAGAGTTTTGTCAGGACTGGCTCACCCAAAGCTGTCAGTAGTTCTAATGGAATGTTGTCTTCTCCGGGGGTCTT
The DNA here is from genome assembly GCF_021461385.2 of Schistocerca piceifrons. Taxonomy (NCBI): domain Eukaryota; kingdom Metazoa; phylum Arthropoda; class Insecta; order Orthoptera; family Acrididae; genus Schistocerca; species Schistocerca piceifrons. The sequence goes on along the minus strand of NC_060140.1, from coordinate 673,845,931 downwards.
GTTTCGACTCAAGTCTTTCAGTGCTCTGTCAAACTCTTCACGCAGTATCATATCTCCCATTTCATCTTTCCATCTACATCCTCTTCCATTTCCATAATATTGTCCTCAAGTACATCGCCCTTGTATAGACCCTCTATATACTCCTTCCACCTTTCTGCTTTCCCTTCTTTGCTTAGAACTGCGTTTCCATCTGAGCTGTTGATATTCATACAAGTGGTTCTCTTTTCTCCAAAGGTCTCTTTAATTTACCTGTAGGCAGTATCTATCTTACCCCTAGTGAGATAAGCCTCTACATCCTTACATTTGTCCTCTAGCCATCCCTGTTTAGCCATTTTGCACTTACTGTCGATATCATTTTTGAGACGTTTGTATTCCTTTTTGCCTGCTTCATTTACTGCATTTTTATATTTTCTCCTTTCATCAATTAACCTCAATATTTCTTCCGTTACCCAAGGGTTTCTACTAAATCTCGTCTTTTTACTTATTTGATCCTCTGCTGACTTCACTATTTCATCCCTCAAAGCTATCCATTCATCTTCTACTGTATTTCTTTTCCCCATTCCTGTCAATTGTTGCCTTATGCTCTCCCTGAAACTCTGTACAACTTCTGATTTAGTCGTTTTATCCAGGTCCCATCTCCTTAAATTCCCACCTTTTTGCAGTTTCTTCAGTTTTAATCTACAGTTCATAACCAATAGATTGTGGTCAGAGTCCACATCTGCCCCTGCAAATGCCATACAATTTAAAACCTGGTTCCTAAATCTCTGTCTTACCATTATATAATCTATCTGATACCTTTTAGTATCTCCAAGGTTCTTCCATGTATACAACCTTCTTTCATGTTTCTTGAACCAAGTATTAGCTATGATTAGGTTATGCTCTGCACAAAATTCTACGAAGCGGCTTCCTCTTTCATTTCTTAGCCCCAATCCATATTCACCTACTATGTTTCCTTCTCTCCCTTTTCCTACTCTCGAATTCCAGTCACCCATGACTTAAATTTTCGTCTGCCTTCACTATCTGAACAATTTCTTTTATCTCATCATACATTTCACCAGTTTCTTCATCATCTGCAGAGCTAGTTGGCATATAAACTTGTACTACTGTATTAGGCGTGTGCTTCGTGTCTATCTTGGCCACAATAATGCGTTCACTATGCTGTTTGTAGTAGCTTACCCGTACGCCTATTTTTTTATTCAGTATTAAACCTACTCCTGCATTACCCCTGCCACCGAACTTCACTAATTCCCACTATATCTAACTTTAACCTATCCATTTCCCTTTTTAAATTTTCTAACCAGCTGCCCGATTAAGGGATCTGACATTCCACGCTCCGATCCGTAGAACGCCAGTTTTATTTCTCCTGATAACGACGTCCTCTTGAGCAGTCTCCGCCCGGAGATCCGAATGGGGGACTATTTTACCTCCGGAATATTTTACCCAAGAGGACGCCATCATCATTTAATCATACAGTAAAGCTGCATTCCCTCGGGAAAAATTACGGCTGTAGTTTCCCCTTGCTTTCAGCCGTTCGCAGTACCACAACAGCAAGGCCATTTTGGTTAGTGTTACAAGGCCAGATCAGTCAATCATCCACACTCTTGCCCCTGCAACTACTGAAAATGCTGCTGCCCCTCTTCAGGAACCAAACGTTTGTCTGGCCTCTCAACAGATACCCCTCCATTGTGGTTGCACCTACGGTACGGCTATCTGTATCGTTGAGGCACGCAAGCCTCCCCACCAACGGCAAGGTCCATGGTTCATGGGTGGGGGGGGGGGGGGGGGGGAGTGGACTAAGAAACCTAAACAGTCCGAAATTTGCAACTCAAGATGGCTCCTCTCTGATTAACAAAGGCAGCAGGATCGGCACAGGCTGGGCAGTGAGACACTTACACGGACAGAACAGTCGCGCTCACTTGTAAAAGTTCGATCTACCTTTATAAGTAAGAACTGGGTTTCGTGAAACCGAAATTCACAATAAGAGAACAATGATAATGATGAGGTTCCATACTCCAGGAGCATAGGGAACGATGCGGGAGACCTGCACCGCCGACTATGCAAGGTCCTAGCGGAGGTGGTTTGCCATTGCCTTCCTTCGACCGTAATGGGCATGAATGATGATGATGAAGACGACACAAGAACAATTCCTGTCCACGCAGGGAATCGAACCCGGGACCCCATGCGCGGGAAGTGAGAACACTACCGCAAGACCACGAGCTGCGGACAGGAGAACAATAAGGGGACTTAATTCCGTGGCTACGAATCTGCTACCGTGCGCAGCTGGATTACCACACGCTAAATAAATCAGTTCCGGAAGACGTGACTGAGCTCTACACTAAGAAAGCCGTTACACACATACAAAGATCCCAGTGCCCGAAGTCAGTACGCTTCGTCACAAATTCAAGCCACATGGCCCCTTTGACACCCAGAGAGAGTAAGAAATCACTGCCCAAGCACCATCCGTGCCAGCTCACTACTGTTCTGTGGTAACACCTCGCCGCCACGCTCTCTAGATAAACAGCGCTGCGGCTGTGAAATCATACAGATGAGACATGAAACTTGTAAAAGCAATTTAGCTCAATCATCTAGTGGTATATAGGGTGGTCCATTGATAGTGATTGGGCCAAATATCTCATGAATTAAGCATCAAACGAAAAACCCTTCAAAGTACGAAACTCGTCTAGCTTGAAGGGGGAAACCAGATGGCGCTATGGTTGGCCCGCTAGATGGCGCTGCCATAGGTTAAACGGATATCAACTGCTTTTTTTAAATAGGAACCCCCATTTTTATTACATTTTCTTGTAGGACGTAAAGAAATATGAATGTTTTAGTTGGACCACTTTTTTCGCTTTGTGATAGATGGCGCTGTAATAGTCACAAACATATGACTCACTGTTTTAGACGAACCGTTGGTAACAGGTAGGTTATTTCAATTAAAATACAGAACGTAGGTACGTTTGAACATATTATTTCGGTTGTTCCAGTGTGATACATGTACCTTTGTGAACATATCATTTCTGAGAAAGCATGCTGTTTCAGCGTGATTATCTGTAAATACCACATTAATGCAATAAATGCTCAAAATGATGTCCGTCTACTTCAATGCATTTGGCAATACCTAAAACGACATTCCTCTCAACATCGAGTAGTTCGCCTTCCGTAATGTGCACACATGCATTGACAATGCGCTGACGCATGTTGTCAGGCGTTGTCGGTGGACCACGATAGCAAATATCCTTCGTCTTTCCCCACAGAAAGAAATCCGGGGACGTTAGATCCACTGAACGTTCGGGCCATGGTATGGTGCTTCGACGACCAATCCACCTGTCATGAAATGTGCTGTTCAGTACCGCTTCAACCGCACGCGAGCTATGTGCCGGACATCCATCATGTTGGAAGTACATTGCCATTCTGTCATGAAGTGAAATATCTTGTAGTAACATCGGTAGAACATTACGTAGAAAATCAGCATACATTGCACCATTTAGATTGCCATCGATAAAGTGGGGGCCAATTATCCTTCCCCCCATAATGCCGCACCATATATGAGCCCGCCAAGGTCGCTGATGTTCTACTTGTCGCAGCCATCGTGGATTTTCCGTTGCCCAATAGTGCATATTATGCCGGTTTACGTTACCGCTGTTGGCGAATGACGCTTCGTCGCTAAACAGAACGCGTGCAAAAAATCTATCATCGACTCTTAATTTCTCTCGTGCCCAGTGGCAGAACTGTACACTACTTTCAAAGTCGTCGCCATGCAATTCCTGGTGCACAGAAATATGGTACAGGTGCAATCGATGTTGATGTACCCGATTAGCCGCGACAGCAGCTAAAACACCTACTTGAGCATCATCGTTTGTTGCAGGTCGTGTTTGACGTTTCACATGTGGCTGACCACGTCCTGTTTCCTCAAATAACGTAACTATCCGCGCGAACGGCCCGGACACTTGGATGATGTCGTCCAGGATACCGAGCAGCATACATAGCACACGCCAGTTGGGCATTTTGACGACAATAGCCATACATCAACACGATATCGACCTTTTACGCAATTAGTGAACGGTCCATTTTAACACGGGTAATGTATCACGAAGCAAATACCGTCCGCACAGGCGGAATGTCACGTGATACCACGTTTGCGACTATTAAAGCGCCATCTGTCACAAAGTGAAAAAAGTGGTCCAACTAAAACATACATATTTCTTTACGTACTACACGAATATGTAATAAAAATGGGGGCTCCTATTTTTAAAAACGTAGTTGATATCCGTTTGACCTATAGCAACGCCATCTAGCGGGCCAACCATGGCGCCATCTGGTTTCCCACTTCAAGCTAGACAACTTTCGTTCATTATATATATATATATATATATATATATATATATATATATATACTGCATTGTGCTAGCTATTCAGCGTGAGTCTTTGGAATTCTACGTATCTGTCAAAGTTATGTTAAGAGTGACGATTATATAGGGATTTTACTGTATCTAGTATATGAGACTTACAGTAGCGTCGCTTATACTAACGATATTGTGGAGTTTATTTTGCTTAGAAATCGTAATTTCAGTAATGTGTCTTCATTCTACCTGGCAGCGCTGGCTGAAAATGGGGTTGCATCTTTCTCGGTCATTGCTAGCTCGATGATCACGCCTATACACCATACATCGGAGTTCAATGGGTGGTCTGTCCTATAGGCTATACAGGGTTATTACAAATGATTGAAGCGATTTCACAGCTCTACAATAACTTTATTATGTGAGATGTTTTCACAATGCTTTGCACACACATACAAAAACTCAAAAAGTTTTTTTAGGCATTCACAAATGTTCGATATGTGCCCCTTTATTGATTCGGCAGACATCAAGCCGATAATCAAGTTCCTCCCACACTCGGCGCAGCATGTCCCCATCAATGAGTTCGAAAGCATCGTTAATGCGAGCTCGCAGTTCTGGCACGTTTCTTGGTAGAGGAGGTTTAAACACTGAATCTTTCACATAACCCCACAGAAAGAAATCGCATGGGGTTAAGTCGGGAGAGCGTGGAGGCCATGACATGAATTGCTGATCATGATCTCCACCACGACCGATCCATCGGTTTTCCAATCTCCTGTTTAAGAAATGCCGAACATCATGATGGAAGTGCGGTGGAGCACCTCCTTGTTGAAAGATGAAGTCGGCGCTGTCGGTCTCCAGTTGTGGCATTAGCCAATTTTCCAGCATGTCCAGATACACGTGTCCTGTAACGATTTTTTCGCAGAAGAAAAAGGGGCCATAAACTTTAACCGTGAGATTGCACAAAACACGTTAACTTTTGGTGAATTGCGAATTTGCTGCACGAATGCGTGAGGATTCTCTACCGTCCAGATTCGCACATTGTGTCTGTTCACTTCACCATTAAGAATAAATGTTGCTTCATCACTGAAAACAAGTTTCGCACTGAACGCATCCTCTTCCATGAGCTGTTGCAACCGCGCCGAAAATTCAAAGCGTTTGACTTTGTCATCGGGTGTCAGGGCTTGTAGCAATTGTAAACGGTAAGGCTTCTGCTTTAGCCTTTTCCGTAAGATTTTCCAAACCGTCGGCTGTGGTACGTTTAGCTCCCTGCTTGCTTTATTCGTCGACTTCCGCGGGCTACGCGTGAAACTTGCCCGCACGCGTTCAACCGTTTATTCGCTCACTGCAGGCCGACCCGTTGATTTCCCCTTACAGAGACATCCAGAAGCTTTAAACTGCGCATTCCATCGCCGAATGGAGTTAGCAGTTGGTGGATCTTTGTTGAACTTCGTCCTGAACTTTCGTTGCACTGTTATGACTGACTGATGTGAGTGCATTTCAAGCACGACATACGCTTTCTCGGCTCCTGTCGCCATTTTGTCTCACTGCGCTCTCGAGCGCTCTGGCGGCAGAAACCTGAAGTGCGGCTTCAGCCGAACAAAACTTTATGAGCTTTTCTACGTATCTGTAGTGTGTCGTGACCATATGTCAATGAATGGAGCTACAGTGAATTTATGAAATCGCTTCAATCATTTGTAATAGCCCTGTATATTTCTCACTGGGGAGCTCTCAAGGTGCGTATTTCAGGTACACAGACAGTATCTTTTGTTTTAAGCATCAGACTATTACTATGGTGACAAACAATCTGGTAATGAGATGGTGGCTCAATTGAATTGATATTATTATTTCTACTGAAGTGTTCATTTGTAACAACTATACTATAATGTCATACACTCCAGTAATGATATGTTGGCTTAGCAATGATCAGAAGATCGGACAAATGCTGCGTTATGATTTTGGCGTGGCACGATATCGATGTAAGCGGTTAAAATTTTGGAAAAATGTTAATAAATGTGAGAAAAATATGTAAATTGTGTAAAATATGGAGGAAATACGAAAAACGTTGAAGCTGATATCGTTGGGTAGGAATTAGAGGAGTGACATATCTAGCAGGGCGTGTCTCCTCTAGTGCTTCTAATGACGAAGGTTAAATTCTTGTTAACAAGCATATCTTGACTTTTTACCAAATAGACTCAGCCTACAAACTCTCCGTTTGCTACCCAGCTACATAGTAAACGCCTCTCACTCATGTTTCCCGGTTACAAAAGATGAAGATGGGGAAGGGAGGCCGGCCGGTGTGGCCGAGCGGTTCTAGGCGCTTCAATCTGGAACCGCGCGACCGCTACGGTCGCAGGTTCAAATCCTGCCTCGGGCATGGATGTGTGTGTTGTCCTTAGGTTAGTTAGGTTTAAGTAGTTCTAAGTTCCAGGGGACTTATGACCTCAAATGTTAAGTCCCATAGTGCTCAGAGCCATTTGAACCATATGGGGAGGGAAGGAGTGCTTGATTCTCATTGGTCCTAGTGGATGGAGGGGTTTCCCGGCATTTTCTTGTGCTCTCTTTGGCTGAGAGGAATAGGGAGGAGTGTTCTACCAATTTTTTATCAAGTGGTCACGATCAATTTATGTCATTATTGTACACTATTGCCTAAGGCTTGTGTGCGTGTTTCCTGAGTAACCTTTACTAGTTTTCACTGGTTCCCCAAGGGGGGGAGGAGGGGGGGGCAGGTCACCAAGCAGTGCAAGTGGGTAATCTGACACCAGAAGTGTGACCTGACATCTGATCTGATAAGATCGTTATCCGAGCTAGAACCTGCACCTGCAGTCATACCCTTCTTAAGCACAACAACCAAAAATTCGTTATATCATGTCATTCCTAGTGTTGCATAGTTAAATGGTCTCCTATGTAGTGGCCCAATAGCAAGTAATTATTCTAGTTTATCCTGTAGCACATGCAAGTTACATCTTTTTGACCGCCTCTTGTTTCCTCTCCTGCCGCTAGTACCACCACTCCCCTCACTCCCAAGGAAAAAACACACACACATATACAGAGGAACAGATTTGTAACTCACGTAGATGGTACGCATAGTAGCCACCAACAAACACTTGTCCGACAAGCTTCATGCTAACATTTACAGCCTTTCGGAAACCAGATCTTCAATAACTGCCATGTAAAATTTTACAGTACCGGCGTACTACGTAAATAACTATGTGCCTTCTGGAATATCTCTTCCATCGTTGATGGCGGACGAGTTTCCAATGAAGACGTGAATGGCAGTACCTACAACTGGCGTTCATCTAATGAAAAGATCTCTGAGGAGGGATATTTTTTCCGGGAAACGGTAGCAAATTGGTGTCAGACGGGCAGAAGGCGAGCGACAAGTTAATCTGCCGTCTGCGGCGCACTTTTTCGGGGGACCTGGCGTGGGCGCCGGCGTGATTAATGGCGGCAGCGGCGCCTGCGCACTGGATCCCTGTCCGCGCTGAGTGATGCCCGCGACTCGCCACTAATGGCGCGAATCTTATTTGTCTCTGCGTGGGCGCTGGCCTCCACGGAGCGCTCACCACGTGTCACGCCGGAGGCCATGTCGTCGAGCTGTTTCCTGACCTCCCACTTTACCGCCGTCGTCTCGTTTCGCGAGTTGCCCACAGGTTCGTCAAATTCAATAGTTTATTTTCTTATAGACACATATTATCCTTTTGGTTTCATTCCATCTTAGCGCTGACTATCCTATTCAATTTTTTTTCCTTTAAACTCTGAAACCTCTATACTACTGCAAAAAAATTAGTACATCCTTTTAGAGGTTTCCAGTTCACTCAGGATTTTTTGTTGCAACAGTGCATGTAGAGTACCGGTACATGAAATGTTTACGTTTACAGATCAATAGCACAAGCGATTCTGAGACACCGGGCAGCGATCCATGCTGAGAGACCCAAATTGCGGTCATGCTGGCGCTGAATCTGCATCTCGTCGATCGTACAAATGGCGAATGCAGTCTTGGAATATGTCATGCCACGCCTCATCGACCTTTTCACGTAGTTCTGTAAGAATTGTTGGAAGACTAGTCGCACGAGTCACTTCTCCTCCCACCACACCCCACACATGCTCGATTGGACTCAAATACGAGGTTGCGGAGGTTGTACTGGCCCGGGAAGTTGCTGCATGTCCTGCAGAGCAAGTTGAGTTTCATGGACTGCAGATGGGAGAACATTATTCTGGTGAAACAAGACATCACCCTACTGTTGCAAGAACAGCAACAGAATAGGTCTAACAACATGCTGCACACACATATCACTGCTTAGCGTCCCCTCCAGAAACACCATAGGTAGAGGAGAGTTGTAGCTTATCGCACTCCAGACCATAAGGCCTCGGATGGGGCCAGTATGTCTCGGACGAATGCACTCTACGACACAGCGCTCACCAGATCTATGTCGTACATGCAAACGACCATCACTTGTTTACAGGCAGAATCTGCTTTCATCGCTAAAGACCACGGCGCGCCATTCCAAGCATCCTCTGACAGCACCAGTGAGCCGTGATCGTCGATGCTGTGGCGTGGTGGAAGACAGGCCAGAGATGAGCATGCCCGCAGTCTCACTGCTGAAAAAAAAAGTTTGGTTTGTGTTGACACGCCTGTGCTACGGTAGCTGCTCGATCTGCCACTGCTGCCCTTGTAAGACGACGATCCTGGCTGGCGTCTGTGCTGCGTGGACCTCTAGAACCTCGTCTACAGATGTGAGAATGTTCACGTGACCACAGATACCAGCATCGTTGCACAGCTCATGCAGCCCATCAAACCTGTGTGTCAGTTTTCCAAAAGGACCACCCCACCAATCCGAAGGTCACAATTTAACCCTTTTATAACTTCCACGGTTGGCTGTAGGAAACATGAGTGCGTCTCCGTGGCATTGTCTGCACCACACTTAGCCTTCTGGCTGTGAGCATTCTCTGTGAAGGGTAGACACCTGGTAGCTACGCCGCTACGCTATCTGTTGGTTTACGACAAGGAAACCATAATCAGTACATCTGCTTTCTACCAGGTGGCATACGTCGTCATCGGATTGAAAAGGACGTCATCTTTCCAGGTGTACTATTATTTTTTTCCGGCACTGCATTAAGTTGTAAAGTAACACTAGTAATTTATGTTTTCTGTTCTTGTACACCCAGTACTTTTTGTGCAATTTGTTAATTGTAATTCCTGGCCAGGAGAAGTCTATTGTAGAGGGCTACAGCTTTTGGCCTCTCGTCATGCAGCTTACAAGGAATGCTGCGTTGCCCACTCGGCTTAAGCGCATAGACAGCAGCTGTCACTGAAGAGGAAGCTTAACCTAACTCGTTACGATTAGGTTCATTGTGTGCTAGAAACCGTCTCGTGATAAATTTATGAGGAACACATTACATAATGGAACATGCATTCAGTCTTTCACAGCCATAATGACATGTAGAAAAAACGGCGATACAGATTCTCATACTGCAGGATAAATTCTACAATAAATTGCAAAAACGACGAAACAAACATATCTGAGATATGCACAGCACGATGAACAGCATGTTAAACTACATTATACTTTTGTCACAATAGCGAGATATGTAAAATAAAATTTCCACTACAAAACAAGCTATTCTCTGAACTACTTCCTACTGCACTGACAGCTTGATATGAAAGTATATGTTCCATGAAAAATACAAAATAAACCTACATTCTATTCACATACCCCTCTACTCAAACGTTTCACTGTCGATACCTTCGGAATTGGAGTTGCTGGACGTGGGTACCACACTAGCGATTAACGAATCCTCCATTTCATCTCTAACAACTTCTTTCCGGTAATCTTCTGCTTGCAGTTTGTCTGTAACGTTTAGTGTCAGGTACTTTAAACACAGCGTTTTTATCTGCCACATCATCTCTTCACCTGCAGCCACACTAGTTCTATATGGCATTGATAAGGAGGAACTCGAATCGCCGTATGACCATGTTGTAGAACTGTGGAATAAATTTCTTTTTTCTTTTTGCAGTGCTGCCTTTTGAAGCCTTCACGAGTTCCTCACTTCGCAGCCATGAACGAACGTAAGTTTCTCTTCTGTTTGTAGTGGGATGCTTGTCAACAATAACACAGTGATAGCATGCATTGTGCATAAAATTGACAGAGCATGGATACAAACAGGATAATAGCTGATTTTGAAACCATTCTCGAAAGGTTTTTCCATTCACTTCACGATGATAGTCGCAGTTGGTTTTCGACTTTGATCAGAATACAAATTTACTTTGAGGCACTAATACGATACCAGACCAAGCGACCTAGCATATTGTAATACGCCCTACTTTTCCCACTGGAACTTTCAAGCAGCCTTGCCTCTCTTCTGCTTGCCAAACAAAATTTCTAGTGTGGTTTTGGTTTACCCAAGTCTCGTTCAAGTGATACATAGCTTGTTTTCCTTTTGATCAGATTTCATCAATTGCTTTTAGAAATGTCATCCTAGCAAGAGCAATATCGCTATGGTCCATTAAAAATTTCCTCCTGTCATTACATTTTACGCATTTAAATGTGAATTTCTTCAATATCCTTTGCATTGACTTTGCACTTTCTTCAAACTCAGCAGCTTCACGCGTAACAGTAGTTGTCATGAGGAACTCACCTCCTTCACAAAATTCGAAAACCTTTCGACATAAAATATCTTGGTCAAAGTCTCCGATAAATGATACCGTCTATGGCGTGCTTTATTTCTTTCCTGGAGTACAAAACTCAACATTTCCGGTTGCCTGTTGAGACAGCTTGACTTCCTGCACAATTCATCTGACAGTATACCAACATCACCAAAGGCCGCTGCAATGCATTCCTGCACCTTGCCAAAATCGCAGACCGCTTCGTCTGAATATGCCCCATATTTGAGGAACGACAATGCTTTAAAAGTAAAGTCTCTTGCCTGTTTATGAAGGACTTGACGCAGTCTGTGTGTCTCACTTATTACGACAAAAATCACAAAATACAAAAGAAATCAGTCAATCGTAGTTTCGTGCACGTGAAACGCAATAGAACGCTGAAATGTGACGGAGGTTCCGAGTGACTGGCTAACTGGGCAGCCCTCTACTGAGCATCACCCGTCCAAAGACCATCAGTACTGTCACGGACTATGGAATCAAACACAGACCTTAATTTGAGGAAGAAATTTCTGGGGACGTGCGTTTGAAGCTCAGCGCTATATAGTAGTCAGACATGGACCGTGGGAAAACAAGAACAGAAGAGAACAGAATGATCTAAGATGTGGAGCTAGAGAAGAATGTTGAAAATTCGGTGTACTAATAAGGTAAGGAATGAGGAGGACCTCCGCAAGAATCGGCGAGCAATGTAATGCATGGAAAACACTGACAGGATAATAGGACATCTGTTAAGACATCAGCGAAGAGCTGCCACGGCACTAGAGGGATCTGTAGAGGGTAAAAACTGCAGAGGAAGACAGAAATTGGAATACATCCAGCAAATAACTGTGGACATGGGTTGCAGTTCTGAGAGATGAATAGGTTGGCACAGGTGGACAATTCGTGGTGGGCCGCATCGAACCAGGCAGAAGACATAGCTCACAGAAAAGAAGCAGTAATTAAAAAACAAACGCGTGAACTTTCAAGTGAATTTTAATCTCGTCTAGTACCTACAGTAATTAAGAATGAACGAATACAGAATAACTGCGACGTAATACCGGTAATTTGTTAAAATATCAAATCACGTAAGCCGGCTGCGGTGGCCTAGCGGTTCTAGGCGCTTCAGTCCGGAACCGCACGACTGCTATGTCCCAGGTTTGGTTCCTGCCCCGTCATGGATGTGTGTGATGTCCTTAGGTTAGATAGGTTCAAGTAGTTCTGAGTTCTAGGGGACTGCTGACCTCAGATGTTAAGTCCCATAGTGCTCAGAGCCATTTTGAAATCACATAAGACAGTATAAATCACTCTCAAGGCGTTTCATTGTAAAAACATTGGTGTGTAAAAATTGAGGACGACAGTAACTTTCGCATTATATGTGACTGCCGAGTAACATAGCTCGATGAAACTTGGTCCATACATAGAAAGAAATGCTACAGTATAGTCACCGCCAAGTAACATAGCTCGATAGAATTTGCTCCATACATAGAGAGATGTGGTTCTTGTGTATGTGATCACCAGGGACGGCAAAACATGCTGTATCGCAATGGTGGCCACGAGGTTCTTAAGGAGCTCTTTTGTCAGGGCGTTCTATTCCTCCAACAGAGCCATTCACAGCTGCTAGCCGGTCGTCGGTGCACATGGATCTCCAATATACAGAGTGTCCCTTTTATCTTGACCACCGTAAATAACTGTTTGTCCAGATGCAAATTACAAAATATTTCAAGCAAATGCTTTTTAGCCGTCAGGGAGATACCAATCAGCATGATTGCCTTCGTTGTAGCTTTGTTTTTTACAAAGATTTGAACAGCAGTATGGCTTTTTTAAATGGCACCCTGTATTTTTTATTCGGTAATTCATTTCCTCTCCTAAAGACCTATTCAAAAATGTATCACAGTGTACCATTCACTGAAACGCAACGCTGTTAATTACATAACCGAACATTGACTTTGAGCCCGGGATCACAAACTCGTACACTT